>NC_056590.1:22366175-22646175 GCF_018340385.1 Cyprinus carpio
AACTCTTTAATTTCAAGCATCTCTTCTCAGTATTTCACAGAAGAGTCAGATGATCTGTGGATGAGACACTGCCAGCGGGATTTTAAACATAAACCTCGGCAAGAGTATGAATCTTGGAGGGAGCTGTATCTCCGGCTCCATGAAGAAAGAGAAGAGCATCTGCGCAAGCTCACGGAGAACATCACCTCTGCCCATGCAAACAAACCTAAAGGTACATACAGGCAGTAATCAGTACTCTTTTAGATCAAATGTATTGCATAGAAAACATTGTAGCTCAGTGACCGCGAAAAAAAGGTAGGTGAGGATCCAGTAAACGGTGTTCACAATGATAACTGTTTCCCTATATTGTTCACTTTAACAGGGCGGCAGGTTAAAATGGCTTTTGTCAACTCTGTCGCTAAGCCTCCACGAGATGTCCGCCGTAGACAGGAGAAGTTTGGCACTAAAAATGGTTCTCCCAGCACAAGTGCTGCTCCTCCATCTACCAAGTAAGTGAATGCTGCATTAGTCACACAGATGTCGTTAGTCATGTAGATGACTCTTCATCATGACAGTCTGCTTTCTGAGTTTCTCAAAAGTAAACAGAGGTGGATTTTCTTTTCTTTTATGTAACTCCATTTAAATATGATGCTAATTCTTCATATACAGGATCAGACCAGCAACAAACTACAGCTTTCATAGCAAATCCAGTGACGGTGATCATTCGTCATTAAGCAGTCCACCTGAGTCCTCCTCACGCCCCTCTGCTCCCAGCAGTGCTGGTGGTCACAGTGCCAGAGACAAACCGCAGGTCAAAAGTGAGTCTTAAAGAGGAAATGTTATTGCTGTTACATGTTTATCTATCTCTACATGTACTCCTTGTAGTCATTTATTTTATAGAAATTTCTGTATTGTATGTTAACCATTTAATATTGATAAGTTATGCTAATTTATTTGCTTGAACTGGTTGTTTGAATGTTTTTAACCACTTTTCTGCTCACTCTTTTTCAGAAGTTGCCCCAATGATGGCTATGGCTATCAAAGCATTAAAGAACAGATATTCCCGGCGATAAAGGGGAAAATATTTTTGTGTGTGTGATAGAAGAGAGAACGACTGATGGAGGAAACATTTTTTTTGCTGTAATGCTTCATAGGAAATGTGCAATTCCTTCTCACCTCTTATCTTTTTATGCTTTTTAATATTATCAGTACAGTTCACTGGAAGCAATCACAGAACATATCTGCATCAACAACCATCCACGCTCAATTATGTCATAGCATGTTATAATTGGTACACTACAGATGACCATGTGACACCAGAACCCAGTCTCTCTGTTATATGTTTAATTGCTTACATTTCATTGCACTTTCATGGGACTAAGTATATGATTTTATCGTAGATTAAGAGGGAGAATGAGAATGAGATGAGATGTAAAAGTTCAAGGACTGTTCAATTCCACACCATCATATTTATTTTAAATCTTGGACCTGGCAGTCCTGGACCTTGCCTAGAATGAAAGATCAAGTCGTTTTAATAGATTTTATGAAGTGTTCTATGGACATTTTTAATAAAATCCATGTGTTGCTCTCATCATGTTTTTATTTATTCATGGGTATATTTATGGGAATTTAACTTTAATTTTATACTAAATTGGGTTGGTTATTATGATTCGGTATTACAATGAAAGTCTTCATTTTCAGCTTTTCACTATCACTCTGTCCTATCACCTAAAACGGAAATTATATCTTGTTATCTCCTGTATGACTTTCTTTTCGTAAGTGGAACATAGAAGACATTAAAAAGTGAACATTTAATGTTTGAGTTAAACAGAAAAAAGGAGAATGAACAACATTGGACTGAGTAAATAATGTCATAATCTTACTTTAATTTAATAACTTCAGTTAAATAATGGCCCAGTCTGTTTTCTTTCCACTTTATTTACGACGACGCGGAGCGACCAATGAAATGAGACGTTAATGCGTCACAAGAACGCGACTCCAAACTCTGCTCCTCATTGGTTCCCTTGGTTTTTGTGGTCCAATCACGTTCCACGTGTCGTATTTGCCTGTTGTCTACTTTCCCACTTCTGCCACCTGTGTAACTGTACGAGTTTAGCAGATGTGACAGAAGCCGCTCGAGCCGTCGTACATATCTCTCCATTAAGCTTAGTTGTGAGTGTTTCGGCACTTTTCCGGACCCGAACTGCGAGTTCACGCCATGTCTGGACACGGTCACGGCCACGGCGGCGGACACAGTCACGGTTGCTGTGAATGCGACCACGAGCCAGCAGAGCGAGGGGTGGAATATGAGCTGTACAGACGCATTGATATCGAGAAGCTTCAGTGTTTGAATGAGAGCCGAGACGGAGACGGTAAACTGGTGTTCAAGCCTTGGGATCAACGCACTGACCGGACGAAGGTACCAGTTCACCTGGCTTAGTTACGCAGGAGGTGTGACATCCTGTAGAATGGAGTCAGACTGCGAATTAAGACACTTCTGTATTTACTTACATACATAATTGCATTTATGCATGTTTATTTTACTTTGTATGAACTCTTCTAAGTAGAAGACGACGGTTGTCTTTTGAGAAATTAAATAAACGGATTGCTCGATTGTTAGAAACCTGTTCTAATGTTTGTCCCGTTTTATTTTCAGTTTGTTGAAAGCGATGCTGACGAGGAGCTGCTGTTCAATATACCGTGAGATTTGCTGCGAGCAGCATCCATTCTCTCACACTCATTTCAGTTTCTCTTCTGTTCTTAATTATCTTGTTTAATATAATTACCTAAATACTATGTGCTTTTCCAGTAGAAATGGACATAGTCGGTGCATATGATTAAATCTGCAGGTTTACAGGTAGCGTGAAGCTGAAAGGGATCATTATTTCTGGAGAAGATGATGAGTCACACCCAGCTGAAATGAGACTGTGAGTTCGCACTCACTGACGAAAAAAAAGCGAGAGCTCTTGTAGTGTGACATGGATAAGTGTTGCAACTGGGAATGGGAATCTGCTTGCTGAGCTTGAGTGTCCAAACAGTTAGTTTTAATAATTGCTAATAACTGATAAGCTATTAAAAAGAACATTGTTTAAAAGGCCAAATATTACAAAATTTTTAAATAGTTTGTGTCTGTACATTTGTTTAACAGATATAAATAATAATAAAGCAACAAAATGTTTTATAAAAATAACTTTATAAAAGAGCTATATAACTTAAAATTTGCTTTAAGGACATAGTTCACACAAAAATGAAAATTTGCCAAAAATGTACACACCCTCAGGCCATCCAAAATGTAGATGAGTTTGTTTCTTCATCGGAACAGATTTGGAAAAATTTAGCATTACATCGCTTTCTCACCAATGGATCTTCTGGAGTGAATGGGTGCCGTCCAGACAGCTGATAAAACCATTACAATAATCCACAAGTTTTTATCAGATGATTAAAAACATTACAATAATCCACAAGTGTTTGAAAGCTGATAAAAACATCACAATAATCCACGTTTTTATCAGCTGTTTTTATCAGATCAGAAACAAACTTGCATGAATCTTGGATAGCCTGAGGGTGAGTAAATTTTCAGCAAATATTCTTTTTTTTTTTGGTGAACTATGCTCTTGCATTCATTAAAATATTTTCATCCACTGAGGATAATGCAGTTACAATTTACATGAATGAGTGTTGCAAATGGATACTCTTAATGCAGTTACAATTTACATGAATGAGTGTTGCAAGTGGGTACTTTTTGAGCAGGTACAAGAACATCCCCCAAATGTCATTTGATGATACAAGCAGAGAGCCAGAGCAAGCGTTTCGTCTAAACAGGGATCCGCTTGCTGAGCTTGAGTATCCTACCAAGTAAGCAATTTTTAGAATGTTAACGTGCATAAGCACATTAATAGTACATCTTGTATATTGGACACTCTAAATCTATGTTGACCACCCGCCAATATTTATATAGGATTGCAAGATTCTCCAATGTGCAGCATTTATCAATCCACATACCTCGAAACTTTGGGGCAGAATCCACTCGTGTGTATTACATTGGTCTGCGGGGAGAGTACACAGAGGTCAGTACTGGATAAAACATATATCATAATATAACAACACTTCCATCATCATTTTTAATAACTAGTGGAAGATGTACCATATTCTGACAATATTATGCTAATGTTACTGTTCTTATAAATATTTGTTTCACTTTGGAAAGAAAAATAAGTTGAGAAATCCAGAAGCATCTGCATTTTTGCAGTCATCTGGTATGTTTTTATCTCTCTTTCAGGCTCATAGGCATGAGATCACAATCTGCAACTATGAAGCAGCAGCCAACCCAGCAGATCACAAAGTGGAGACCATTACACCCCAGACACAGTTCATATCATGACAAATGGAGGAGAGAGAATCTCACGTGTGCTGTGTGAAACTATAAAAGTGTGCAAGAGTTTTGATAATGGTGAGATGATGAACTGAGAGAGCCGATGTGTTCAACAGGGTTTTCTTCACAAGGGTTTGTTCATCTGCAATTCTGCTAACGTGCCAATAAACCTTAGGCTATATAAGCATAATTACTTCATGTATGCTTATGTCAAATAAAGAGTGTATCCTTCAACTAACAGAACAGATCAGCCTTCCAAGAAGCCTGTTCCTTAAAAAAAACATGCCTAAAGAGTGGAAAGTTTGTTGTTCTTCTCAGTTTTATGTCTTATGTTTTGACTGAGACCTCAAAGTGTCTAAAATTGATGGATTATTGTAGTTTGTGTAAAAAGACATTTTTAAAGAACATTTCCTGGTTAAATTCAATTGCTTTTGCCATTTCATATCACACTAATTTTATAACTTCTGTTATTCTGCTGCTGTTTAAATAGTGGTGCATGTCTTAGAGCTACAATTTCAGTTCATGTGTTTTTCACAAATACATGTCTATTGTAAAAGGAGAAGTGAAGATAGAACCATTTTGAGCCTCCATCTCATATATATATATATATATATATTTTTTTTTTTTTGCTGAAAACCCTTAATGATATTTTGTTTATAAATTATAACAACGGTTTTCTTAAATTAAAAGGTGTGTTGCAAATAGGCCCTATAACTATATATATTAATGTATAAAATATATATGTATAAAAAAACATTAAATCCGCTTCCAAATTTGCTACATTCAACCTCACGCGGTTGAACAAATACGATGACATCACAGCGCTGTGTCTCCGCCCCTCTCCGGCAGAAGGAGCGGAAGTTCCGTTGTGACCTGAGAGATAGCAAGCGGTGAGTCAATAAATTCATAGCAGTGGGCCGCTGTTTATATCTGCTTTTTTCCCTGCCTTAACCCTAAATTTTAATCTAACCCCTGACCTTGGCTTTATCGCTAGCTATAAAGGCTCAAGCTTTTCGCTGAGTAGCGCAATAGTTGGATTATTCGAGAACCAGATAGCTGCATCTATGAGGCTGTGGATTCATTGTGACATTCATACAGGCGAAACAAGATTAAGCTGCCTAACTGCGATCAGGTCGCTCGAGTATTAATGAAACGACTTAGCGGCTTTATTTATACATGTACCCTGTCCTTGCTTCCGCTTGGTTGGAGAAAAAAAGAGTTAAGCGTCGCCGATTTCTCTATTGTTTTCGCTGCCCATCCCTTTCTTCCCATTCCTTTTGAATACATGATCATGGTGTTCATAGCAGGATACATGAAAAGGATTATTTCACTGTCGCATTAGAGATAATCAGTACAGTCATTAATGTGTAAATCATGGTGTATAAATTGCATACTGGTATATTAGGATACTAGTTGAAAAAGTGTATTTTCTGGTATTTGGTGGAGGTATCAGTAGCAGATGATTTGATTGAAGTATTTGATAACGTGCAGTACTAAAGTCCAGAAAGGCAGACTGACCCATAAAACCAAGACTGGCACATAGAGTTCATTCAAGTGTTGAAACGCTCCGAAACACACTGATATGGTCGACCAGGCCACTCAAAGACGAATAAACCCATTAAACTGGAGTGTTTTGCCTCCTGCAGCTGTCAAGATTGGATTTCTCAGTGCTGTCATGTGGTTCCAGGAAAACGGACCCGTGGTTTTCATTAGAAACAGTTTTCCGAGAACTCGTGTTAAGAAGATGTCCGCAAGTACAAACATGTGATCTGCACAGTAACCAGCGGAACATGAATCTGTATGATTAACATAAGCATCAGTGCTTATCCAGTAGTCTAAATCACCCTGTTATTTTTACATTATCTTTCAACGTTCTGGTGCTTTTTCACGTCTAGATGCTCTGCGTGTGCAATAGAGCATTTTTAGCTTTAGATGGCCATGAATTGCTAGTTGAAAGGAGTTTAATAACACTGGTAATTAAGCCAACTTTTGTTAATCATTCTGCAGCCTGCTGACAGTTTCTTTCTAAAATCGTCTGGTTCGTATCTTTAATAACCATATATCCAGTACTTAATGTCTTGGCCTTTGTATTTTGCATAAGCATGTTGTACTGATTGCATTTGAACATTTTTTTGTATTTTCCTAAAAGCACTCCTCACATTGTATGTGTGGCAACAACATGTCTGTACCCCTGCTCTCTGAAGCCGTCACGGTGCCTGCGACGGAGAAGGAAACGGCTGTGGTGAGATACCAGTCGAATCATTTACTAAAATCAAAAGTTTTCCAAGTTATTCATTTGCATTACACAGGTCAGTTATTTCAAGTTTCCTCAAAGGAATAGTTCACCCAAAGATGAAAAGTAATGTAGCAAGTTAAGATATATTTAATGAAATCTGAGAGGTTTCTGTCCCTCTATTGAAAGTCCATGTAACCAAGACTTAGAAGATCCAAGAAGGTCATAAAGGCATTGCAAATGAATCACATCAGATATTATAAACAAGCTCAAATGTGTTGCATGAAAACTAAAGAGGTTTGTTCTTGTGCTTGACATGCACAGGCATCTATGTTTATCATATAAGAGGGTGAAAAGATTCATAGAAAGCTCAAGTTTGCTATTGAGATAAAATAACCAAGAGCCAGCATTAAACAGGAAATCTGGCCTCTTTGGTGCTTTGCAGAGATAAGTTTCACATCATATCCTGTCAACTTTGCAGGTGATCTTTCTTCATGGCTTGGGTGACACAGGGTACGTTCTGTTTATTACCTGCCTGTTGCGGGATCTTTTAATACCCCCTGCCCTGGTGTAGAAATAAGCCTGTTGTGTTACTTTTTATAGACACGGCTGGGCTGATGCCATGACGTCTATTCGACTGCCATACATCAAATACATCTGCCCACACGCGTAAGTGAAAGCCTGTGAATTGCTAAATATTTCTTGATGTGTTTATTGTTATGCAATACAAAAATGTTAGTATCACTTGATTTTCTTGTAATTTATTAAAAAGAATAAACGATCATACTTTCTGACTCTAGACCCCGAATCCCTGTAACACTCAACATGAAAATAAAAATCCACTCAATTTAAATAAAATCTCATGCGGATAACAACACAAGCCTAGTACATTTACATAAAAGTGCATTTAAACCTGAGAATAAATAATGCTTAGGATTTTGAAAAATATAAAACAAAGGAAATTCATGATGTAAAATGAAGAAGTATTTCAGATTCTGTACTATTTTAGGTCTTTAATCAAATCAAGTGGCTCTTTGTACAGATGGTCAGATGTTATATATCTGTGGTTAATTAAAAAGACATTCTGAATGAATGTTAATTTTCATTTGTCATGTAACTCAAATTGTTATACTGATTAATATATAATATACATTACTGTTCAGTCAGAAAGATTTTTGAAAGAAATGAATACCTTTATTCAGTAAAGATGCATTATACTGATTAAAAAATGACAGTAAAGAAAATTCCTTTTTCAAATAAATGTTGTTCTTTTGAACTATAATATAGTACAATATAATGTCATATAATAAGGGAAAATTGTATTAATAAAATGCTAAATAAAATTCACTACTGGACTCTTGAATTTCTCCCTTAATTCTTGTACAATGTTTTTTTTTTTTCTTTTTTTTTCAGGTTTGATCTGATAGGCTTAAGCCCAGAGTCACCGGAGGATGAAGCAGGGATTAAGAGAGCAGCAGAGAACAGTGAGCAAAATTTGTTTTTGTATTGGGGCAGTTTACTGAAAACAGCTGTCCCAAGTCTAACAAGCATCCAAAAATTTGCTTAGTTTGTGTCAGCAAATGTAAAACCACACAAAGAAACATGTCAAGTTTATGAGACATTCAAAGCCAGAGAATGTTGTCTCCTTTTCTTCAATAGTAAAGGCCATCATCGATCTCGAGGTAAAGAATGGTATACCATCCAGTCGTATCATTCTTGGTGGCTTCTCTCAGGTAAGTGATCCTTCCTGAAGTTTCTACTATTACTCAAATGGCTGACATTGCAGATGCTGTTCAGTTCCTCTCTTGTTGTCTGATCTTCAGGGTGGAGCTCTCTCTCTCTACACCGCTCTGACCTCTCAGCAGCAGCTAGCGGGTGTTGTTGGACTTAGTTGTTGGCTTCCACTTCACAAGACTTTCCCACAGGTACAAGATGTCAGCAGTGAGGATAAGTATATATAGATGTAAATAGGTATGTCTGTCAATATGAATCTGACTTTCTATCCATTAGGCTGCAAGTGGGAGTGGAAACAAGGACACTCCCATTCTGCAGTGTCATGGCGAGATGGATCCCATGATCCCAGTGCAATTCGGGGCCATGACAGCAGAGAAGCTCAAGACCATAATGTCTCCACAGAATGTCACCTTCCGCACCTACCCGGGTCTCATGCATAGCTCCTGTCCACAGGTGAGAGTCATCTGTTACGCTCACAGAAACCTAAATTTCACATGTTTTAACATGTTCAAATTCATTATGCAGGCTTTCAAAGATTCTCCTTCGAAAACAAAAAGACCTACCTATGTCTTCATTTGATTAATAGTTCTTTATTGTGTATTACTACACTACTTTTTAACCTTTTTGAGAGAAGTTTCTTATATTCACAAAGGCTACAGTTATTTGATTAAAAAAGTAATATTGTGAAATATTATTACAATTTAAATGACTCTTTCTGTTTCAATATATTTTAAAATGTAGTTTATTCCTGTAATGGCGAAGTTGGATTTTTAGCAGCCGTTACTCAAGTCTTTAGTATCAGATGTTCATTCTAATATGCTAATTAGGTGCTTAAGAATTTTTTTCCTTATTGTTATCAATGCCGAAAACAGTTATGCTGCTTAATTTTTTGTGGAAACCAATATCTTGTGTTTTTCAATATTTTCGATGATTAGAATATTGAAAAGACATCATTTGAAATGTAAATCCTTTTTAACATTATATATGTCTTTATAGCTATTGTCTTACAAATGAATGCATCCTTGCTGAATATTAGTAATAAAAGTACATACATGTTCCATACTTTAGTGGTAAATAAGGTACCAAATAAGGTAAAGGTGAATAATTTTTTCTGACAGTGCACTGTAATTATTGCTAAGAACTGCAAGATTTAGAAACTCCTGTTCTTTATACAACACTCCGTGTGAACTAATAACAGGATGAGGTCTGAACTGAAATCATGCAAAATATTATCTTTGATGTGGTACAGTGGTTACAGTTAAACTGTTGTTTGTTCATGCTAGTTCTAACACCCATACTACTCTCTTTACAGGAGATGTCTGCTGTGAAGGAATTCATTGAAAAGCAGTTGCCCCGAGTCTGACCTCATTCTAGCTCACTGTGACCCTTAGACACTGACCTCTCACCTCCGACCTGCCATTCTCCCACAGGAAACAGCCATGATCCCCTACAACACAGAAGGACATACATGCACATGCACATTCAGTTGTACATACTGTGAACATGCAACACATGCATACCATGTCATCTCACACCTTTCTTTGTAATTTCATACATTAGTGGACATTCATTAAAAGGGTGATATTATAAGTGGCATCCGTACATAGAATAATATTCCATGAAAGCCTTTTGGGCTTTTCTTTAAGGGAGACTCATTAACTTTCATTATACATTCCTGTACGCGTTACATCTTGAACCATTATCCAGTATCTCTCTCCCCTACTCTTCTGTCTCTTTTTTTTACATAAGCAAGGTGGTAAAGATAACATTTTGCTACACAGCTCTGTAACAGATTTCGGGAGAGTTCAGATTCTGCAAATCTGTGGTGGTGGTGGAAGCTAGTGAGAGCCTGGTGCCGCCTGGAGTGACTCGCGTCATGCTGCTCTGCATGCTGTCCCACGGTGCATGCCTGCGGTGGGGCTTTATTGGGATACTGCAAATCATACTTGTGCTGAAATATCTTTTGTTTTTAACTAGAAATATGAGAAAGGCAATTGAAAATGGCTCAAATAAACTACGCAAATGAATCATCCAGTATGCTTTGTTCTTCTAAAACAATTACACAGAATGAAAATAGATTATTTCATTTGTGCCAGAGTGAAATCTGTATGCAAAATAATGAAAAATAGATTTTTTTATAACACAACGTATAAACATTTTCACATAACCAGCTTTAGATTTGAGTATTTTATTGTATAATAATCAATGACATCATTTAATCAAAGTGAATCACTCCAGACGGCCGATAATATTTTCCTGTTGCTTTAAATAGCTTCCTCAATCCTCCCTAATTCCCTCTCCACCTCATAACCTCATCATCCTCTACTTACGTGACCAAACACATTCAAGTGTTCTGGGGTCTCAGATTGCATTTGTATATACATTTCAGGTTCCATATTATTGGGTAAAAGTATTGTTTACTGACACAACCTATTAATAAAAGATGGAAGGTCACAGTTACGCGGCAGAGTGATGGATTAAGCCTGCTGATATTAAAAAAGTAAACTTGATTAGCTATTAAAATAGAAAGATGAGTTTGCAAACATTTCTCTCACAGTTTGCTTGTATACATTTGAAAATGGATTAAAATGGTTTCTGTGTGATGATATCTAAACAAGTTGTTTGCAAAGTAGTGAATGTTGCTTTTTTAATCTTAAATAGATGTTCTTCGATATATTATTTCAGTGTTATTTTATCTTACCGAGTCCATTTGACTAAAATGTTTTCGTAAATCTTATGATCCCCTCTTTTATAATTGCCATTGTTCCTTGTTATTAGTTACACTAATTTCTTAGCATCAGACAGGTTTCCTATATGCCCTGTGGCTTGAATGTTTATTGTATGAATCATGGGCATGCCAGGCACAAGTCGGTCAGCAGTAACTGGCAATATATTTGGGTTTAACAGTGAATTTATCAGTTTATGTCCACATGAGTTGTGTTTTGTTGTTGGTTTTTGTTTTGTCATTTGTGCTTGTTTAAAAAAAAAAATCTGTCATGTTCTTTTGTCATTTTTTTTCCCAAGTGTACTGAGGGACAATTGTTTCTTCAGAAACTTTACTGAAACACCTGTATGTGAAATAAATGATGCAAATCACAGCAAAGCAGTCCTGCATTTTGTTGATAATGTTACTTTAATAATTTTGACCCCAAAGGGACCCTAAAGAAAGCAGTCTAGCTGGAGCAGAACTGCTGTCTTCAACGCATGGCCTGTTTTGACTGCTGCTTGAAATAGTACTGAAATCAAAGAGTGATCAAAAATGTGCCCCAATTAAAGAATAGAGGCCTATGAAACCTGCCTGTAAATTAAAGGGAAAGACGCTGTCTTCCATCAAAATCATTTGACAAATGCATGACATCGATTCCATGCCATCTGTCTTAATATCAAATACCCAGATTGGTTCAGTTTATATTTCTTCAGAATCTACTTGTCGTGCAGTAGAGTCGACTGAAATTTAAATGATAATTTGGAGTCGATTTATTCCTTTAGGTGGCGCAAATGCGTTATCTATTACTTTTTTTTCCCCGAACAAACCGCATTTTTGTGTAATCTAAAGTCACTAATGTTTAAATAAACAATTATTAATATTTATTTATTTATTTAAATATTTATTATTTATGTTCATTGTTTTCTTTCAAATTAAATAAGTCAAATTAAATAATTTATAAGGCACTGATGTGACTCATGTATATGAGTGTATATGACTTAAAACCAATTTTACTCTAACATTAATTTTTTTTTATGTGTAAAACGTTTTTAATGTACAAGATACTGGGTGGACCTTGATATTACAGTCGTGGCCAAACGTTTTGAGAATTACATAAATATTGGAAACTGGAAAAGTTGCTGCTTAAGTTTTTATAATAGCAATTTGCATATACTCCAGAATGTTATGAAGAGTGATCAGATGAATTGCATAGTCCTTCTTTGCCATGAAAATTAACTTAATCCCAAAAAAAACCTTTCCACTGCATTTCATTGCTGTCATTAAAGGACCTGCTGAGATCATTTCAGTAATCATCTTGTTAACTCAGGTGAGAATGTTGACGAGCACAAGGCTGGAGATCATTATCCCATTCTTAATTATTTAGAACTGCAAACACAACATTTTATGCGTTGCATAAACATTGTTAATTATGGTGACCTGCAAAGACATGCGTTTATGCGTTGCAAAAAAACGCGTGCAGCCATCATTGCGTTGCATAAAAATGGCTTCAAAGGCAAGGATATTGTGGCTACTAAGATTGCACCTAAATCAACAATTTATAGGTTCATCAAGAACTTCAAGGAAAGAGGTTAAATTCTTGTAAAGAAGGCTTCAGGGCGTCCAAGAAAGTCCAGGATCGTCTCCTAAAGAGGATTCAGCTGCGGGATCAGAGTGCCACCAGTGCAGAGCTTACTCAGGAATGGCAGCAGGCAGGTGTGAGCGCATCTGCACGCACAGTGAGGCGAAGACTTTTGGAAGATGGCCTGGTGTCAAGAAGGGCAGCAAAGAAGCCACTTCCCTCCAAAAAAACCATCAGGGACAGATTGATCTTCTGCAGAAAGTATAGTGAATGGACTGCTGAGGACTGGGGCAAAGTCATATTCTCCGATGAAGCCCCTTTCCGATTGTTTGGGGCATCTGGAAAAAGGGTGAGCGCTACCATCAGTCCTGTGTCATGCCAACAGTAAAGCATCCTGACACCATTCATGTGTGGAGTTGCTTCTCATCCAAAGGAGTGGGCTCACTCACAATTCTGCCCAAAAACACAGCCATGAATAAAGAATGGTACCAAAACACCCTCCAACAGCAACTTCCAACAACCCAACAACAGTTTGGTGAAGAACAATGCATTTTCCAGCACAATGGAGCACTGTGCCTTAAGGCAAAAGTGATAACTAAGTGGCTCGGGACCAGAATGTCTGAAATTTTGGGTCCATGGCCTGGAAACTCCCCAGATCTTAATCCCATTGAGAACTTGTGGTCAATCCTCAAGAGGCGGGTGGACAAACAAAAACCCACTAATTCTGACAAACTCCAAGAAGTTATTATGAAAGAATGGGTTGCTATCAGTCAGGATTTGGCCCAGAAGTTGATTGAGAGCATGCCCAGGCGAATTGCAGAGGTCCTGAAAAAGAAGGGCCCAACACTGCAAATACTGACACTTTGCATATATGTCATGTGATTGTCGATAAAAGCCTTTGAAATGTATGAAGTGCTTGTAATTATATTTCAGTACATCACAGAAACAACTGAAACAAAGATCTAAAAGCAGTTTAGCAGTAAACTTTTTGAAAACTAATATTTATGTAATTCTCAAAACTTTTGGCCACGTAGATAATATGAGACTGTGCCTCACAGTCCTCGGTAGGTGGCGGTAAGTGGCTCTTAAACTCGGTTCTTCATCTACCGTTAAAACCGCGAAGGAGACGCGGATTATTGTCCTATGAAATGAGAGCATGACTAGCAAGCACAGCCACGAGCACCACCCCTATGATTATATAGTTCTTTATCATTTCTTTTTACATAATCTCTGACATGATCGAAGGTCTTCTGTCCGATAACAATGTTGATATAAGCTTTTGGTCGTTTGATGTGTCGACGCTTAGTGGATACGTCCAAATCAGTGATGAGGTACGTGTGAGATTGTTTGTTTGTTTGTTGGTCGCTCATGTCAACACGCCTTGGTGTCGAAATCTCCACTTGACTGGGTTTACGAGTGTAAAGAAATGAGAGCTCTGCTTTATCAAACGTGTTTGTGGGTAACTTTGAAGGCTTTAATGTAAGGGGTCTGTCAGCTACAGACCGGTATAGATGAACTGATGATGCTGATCAGCTGTCAACACAGTAGATGCATCCTTGAAAAACTACAGGCAGAGATTAAGAGCTTTTGTTGAATGATCGGTCCAGTTTTATTGTTAGAGAACTGTTGCAAATGCTTCATGAGAAATTTAACTGCCAGAGAGAACCCCACTCCTCCTCCAGCACTGAAAACAAATAAGCGATTCACCGAGCTAGTATGCAGCATACATATACATTGTGATGGTTTACATGAAGCTCAATCTTTTGTGTCTGTTAGAATATTGTAAGCAACTGCTTTCTTTTCGAAACCACGAAGTGATCTGTAAACAGCGTATGTAATCTGTTTTCGTGTTCAGTTCGTCACCATGTTGTCTTTCTGTGTATTGTTAAAAGGGTAGTTCACTCAAAGAGAAGATTATGTCATTCTTTTACTCACCCTCATGTTGTTCCAAACCCGCATGACTTTCTTTATTTTGAAGAGCACAAAAAAATACATTTTACACCCAAAAAAACCCCCAAAAATAAGCAATGTATCACACTTAAGATTAATTAACAATATAAACACATACAATTATAGAAACAGTTACTTTTAGGAGTAAGGATTAAGAGTTACAGTTACAGTTAGAGTTACAGTTTTCGGACCAGGACAGGGTTATTGTTAGGGATAAAGTCAAGTGTAACTACAAGTGTTAATCTAATGTAATTACAATAAACCAACATGTATGTTCATAATAAGTATATACATAGTAGTTAAAGCCACCTGATATAAAGTGTAACCATGATGCAATGAAAGTCCTTCACATTTTGTCTTCCATCTAAAAAAGCAAAAATCATAAAATTTTGGTACTGTCACTTTAAATGTCAGATTAGTGCATGCTGTTGTTGGCAAATAATTAGCTTGGAGTTTCAGACATTGTTAAAAGTGAAAACGGCAGTTGAGGTTCATCTTGTAACACAAAGCCTGCATTGTTTGAAAGTAGCCCACTGCCTGTAAAATGAATGCAAATGGAGTTTTTCTATTAATGGACACACAGTATGTTTAATGATTGAGCTCTAGTGTGGGGGAAGCTTGTGGGACAGAAACGTTTCCCTCCCTTTGTGTGCCTGCCAAGTGCTGCTCTTATTTCATCTGTTCTGCATTCTCAGACGTCCCACCTGAAAATGAGCCGTTCCACAAGCCCAAAGTTCTAAAATGTGCTTTGTTTCTGATGTAACTCCGCAGACATTTTTGTTGAATGCGAGTGAGATGTGAAATGATGTGGAAAAGAACAACAGAGCAGACAGAATGACCTAAAAAAACGGGTCGAAGCTCCCACTCACTCATGCCCGATCAGTGCACCTGCTTCCACCCTCTCCTCTCCCACAACCCTCTCAAGTAGATTTATTAGAGCATGACATGATGCATACTGGATTGTTTTGCTGATGAAATATTATAGATCCCTCAGGTCATGTAACCTTTTAAAAAGGTTTCTGTCTTAGTCTACTTGTACTTTTTTTTATCGAAAAGACGCACCGCCGTTTTTTCTAATGTAACGGTTTAGAAAAAAGGCTAACAGTAAGATCAGATAAGGACACCTGTGCAAGATTATTTGCACAATGTGGTCATATGCAAATTAGCATTTTGTGAAGCAGACTGGTTATGTTACGTTAGGGATTTCCACAAGATAGTAGCGTGAGTTATATTTAAAGCCACACTGTATAATTATTTACTGGTTAATATGTTCCAAAGCAGAAACACCTATAAAGGGTGTATATATTTGTCCATTGCGATCATGCTTGGCATCTTTTCTGCAGCATCTCATACATTACACAGCTTTCTAAAAACTCAGCACTCAAGTCAAAAGATCAACTTCTAAAAAAGTTGATACATAATCGAGACCTTCATTCTACCACCTCAAGTCTCAAAAATGTATTCTTAACCATTCTGTTTTAATGGACCCTAATTGAGCCATTTGTTGGTTGATTTCACAGAAATGTTAAACACTTTGTTTTTTTTTTAAATGCATACCCAGCAGTCAATTTCATTGATCAACTCGGTCACCTGTCACGAAACGTTCAGACTTTATAGATTAAGTTCAGAGTCCAGAAAGATTATTGATGGGTCTGATCATGACAAACAGTAATGGTACTCCAGTCTTATTTTTCTGCAAGATTGTTGCATTTCCATTTGAAAATGCTTGTGGTAATTTTCCCCGTTAGATTTAAGCCTTAAGTCAAGCTTTGAGGTGAAGGTATGGACTAGTGATGGGCGTAGAGTCTGTGTATCACATTCGGAGCAAAAGCTGATTGTCTGATGTCAAATTTTAAATAGAGATTGCAATATGGTGCTGTTGATTTTCCATATTGATTTTCCATCCCATGATATAACCGTGAATAACAGATCCCAGACAATGTGATTGTGTTGATGTGTTTACAGGACTTGTGGTATGCGACCCATCCATTCTCATGCTGGCTGAGTGCTGAAAAGTGAATGTGGGCCGCTCTGCGGCTCCCACTGCAGCTCCTGCCATGGGGAATACCGCCACCAAGTTTCGTAAAGCACTTATCAGTGGAGACGAAGGCCTGGCCTGCCAGCTCTATGAGAACAACCCTCAATTTAAAGAGGCTCTGGAGCCCAACGCATCTTATGGGGAGCCCTATCAACACAACACACCCCTGCACTACGCCTCACGCCATGCTATGACTCGCCTCATCAGGTATGAGCCTGTGAATGATTGGGCACTGAATTACAAGCATGAGCCTCTATTGCTTGAGTTCTGATTGTTCACCTTAAATTTTAATGTAAGAGTGACACTATTTAAAGCAGATCCTTAACATTTTAGAAAAATGGTTATTATTAAAATGTTATTATTAGTTATGAAATTATAATTAAAATTAAAAGAAGTATATAATTTAATTAATGATTATGTGAAGCTAAATAAATGACAAATTAGATTTTTTTCTTATTAGGTGCTAGTAGTCATTATACAATATTGTTCAAAAGTTTGTGGTCAGTAAGATTTTTATAATTTTTGTTTTTTATAAGAAGTTAATACTTTTATTCAACAAGAATGCATTCAATTGATTAAAAGTGGCTGTAAAAACATTTATAATGATACAAAAGATTTCTGCTTCAATTGCACACTGTTCTTTTGAACTTTCCATTCATCAAAAAATCCTGAAAAAATATACCACGGTTTTCACAAAAATATTTGAAAGTAATAATAAATGTTTCTTGAACACCAATTCAACAAGGATCATGTGACACTGAAGACTGCTGTAATGACTGCTGAAAATTCAGTGTTGCCATCACAGGAATAAAGCTCATTTTAAAATATATTAAAATGGAAAACAGCTATTTTAAATTGTAATAATAATTTGCATATTATATATATTTGCATGCAATTTTATTTTGATCAAATAAATGCAGCCTTGGTAAGCGTAAGAAACGTCAAAAACACTAAAAAAATTACCGACCCCAAATATTTTAATGATAGTGTATGTGTCAGCGCAAAACATATGAACCCATTCAATATCAATATGTAGACTAACAAAGAGGGAAATGACTGTTAGACTTCTGTTCATGTAATGGGAAAACCCAAACAGCATAGCAGCATTTGTAGAGGGTTGTTGCTTCAGGGAGAACAAGAAACACTGAATAACCATTCCCACGTTGGCCCCTAACACACAGGACCTTAAGCAAATATGCATGGAATGGGAAGCTTATGTGGAGCCCATAATGTTTGTGTGATGCAAGGGTATTTTTGCATGGTTGTTAAATTCCATTGCTTGGTATTTGAGTCAAGACCACTTGGAGCCTTGAAACCAACTCTGACTTAGTGTAGTTAAAGCACCCCTCTGAGAAGATGGTTGGTAATTATCAGTTAGGACAGCTAGCTACTGAGAACTCTCTGTGCCTCCTCTTTCCTTTTCACTTTCCTCGTTTCATTTTACAGCTCGTTGGAGCACACAACTAATAACCTAATGATTTCACAGCCTGATTTCATCCATCTATCTATCTATCTATCTATCTATCTATCTATCTATCTATCTAGCTATCTATCTCTAACTGTGCTGTTTATGTGCAGATTTACAGATCATTTAACAATAATAAGCTCAAAAAGGAAAAAAATTCTGCACATAAGGTTGCATGGCAAGCACTTGAAAAATTGGCAGGCAATATGTATAGGCACTGATTAGTATTTTGGCCCATCTAAATAGATTCAGTACTGATTATTTCTAAGACATAACTCAAAAACAAGCAGATTGTACAGTTCTGTTTTTGAATATCTAGTTTGCTGAATTTATTTTAAAGGTTTGATGTTATTAACCCTGCAAAATTTGTCTAATCTAGTTATTACTCCTTTCTTGAAAGCACTAGCTGTATGAATCCGGTACCTTGTGAACACAACTTTGTTTCCAGGCAGACTTTCAAATTCAGCCGGTCAAATTAGAGCTTGCAAGGTCAAACAATGTTTCTACATGTATCCTAGTTTAAAAACAAATATATTGACAAAACTGTAAACACCTTAGCTCGAACCACTTCCCAAGCTAGAACGGCCAGTTTGAAGTGGTTATGTATTTAAAAGCTAATACCAGATTTCTGTATTTTGTAACTGGAATTCTAGTTCACTTTTTGGCTGCTGCTAATTCTTGGAAAAACAGCCTGCCAGTCTAGACTACACCCAGAATTTTTGAGGCCAAATGTGTGTATCTCTGGCATTTGGCCTAATGTATGTTTACACTTTGTGTGGTCTTGTTTTTATAATGATCACATATTCATTAGTGAACATACAGCAGATGTCTGTCACCTGCTTGTCTAGACATTATCCTTGGATATTGGTGTCATTCCAGCTTAAATGCTTGGCTTTGCATTTCATGATGTGGTTATGTCATTATTGCAATAAGGTTCTATTGTGACATCTCACTAACTTTAAAGTGGTCATATGATGTTGCTAAAAAAACATTATTTTGTGTATTTGATGTAATGCAGTGTGTTTATCTGGTTTAAGGTTCAAAAAACACATTATTTTCCACATAATGTACATTATTGTTTCTCGTCTATGCCCCACATTTCTGAAACGCGTCGATTTTTACAAAGCTCATCAGTCTAAAAAACGATTGCGTTGTGTATCGCGCTGCATAGACATAAAACCATGTCTGCATTTGTGATCTGAGAAACGACAAACAACAAGCTCTACTCTACACATCTCAAAACTTGCGTTTGAATCATCAGTGGCAAATGCTTTCATATGAAAACGTACTTACAGACTGTTGTGAGTCAGAAGCACCAGCCTGTCCTTGCAAAGTTGGAACTGCCCCACTTTATAGAAACAGACACCGGCATTGTAGGCTACTCTCACAGGAAACAGTCCTCGTCCTCCGCAAAATGCACTGCACACAACTGAATATTTGGGTTGAACTGTTCCAGAACAGTGTTGTGGATACAACTTAACCACTGATTTCTAGTTGTGTCCTCATTTGGAAGGCCAAAAAAAGTACTTTCGCTTTCACAACGAAACACACAGCGTCTCCACAACATGGTGCCGGTGGCAACAGAGAGAATAAAAGTTGCGCTTTCTTTCTTTGCGTGAACATTTTGGTAGCATTATGCAAATCTTCCCACATCGTGATGTAGACATGTGGGGGCGTGTTAGAATGAGCCATTTTAGGTAGGAGTGGTTGACTCTTAACTTTTATAAAGAATATCTCTTTGGATTTGAGACTTTAGTCTTTGCAACTTTACTGATCTTCTTTATGCACCAAGAGCTTGTAACACTACAAAGAGAAAGGAAAAATTTAAATCGTATCATATGACCCCTTTAACAGTTGCATAGTTAACAGGTGTCTGTGTCAATTTGTGGTAGTTCAACCAGTCTTTCAGGCCTCCCAGGTGCAGTTTCAGCTGGAGAGAAGGGTTAGGGGAATGCAGGGAGTTAGAGCTGTTGTTTTCAGTTTCATTAACTAATAAACTCCCATTGCCAGATTCACATCACAGACTTCCCAGAACAGCTCGCTGAGTCATTTCCACTAAAAGGCATTAAAGCCTGCTGGATGCAATCACTAAATTCACTCTTAAAGCTTACAAGGTTGCACATTTCCCTAAGTCCATTCTATGGTGTATTTCAAACCTGTTATGAATTACTTTGAAGCTCCCGCTAGTAAATGAAAATGATATTAGCCTTTCTAATTACGCCCAGGTAGGGAGACGCTGTGGGCTCCAGCTGTGTTGAACAGTGTCATGAGATTTTCATTGTTAATATTATTATGACTCTAATGCATGTTATGAAATTTTGGAAGAGGCTGCCGCTGGGAGGAAGATAAAGGTAGTCTTCAAATACTACCTGAGGTGTTTTATAGAGGCTTATCAAATCAATAAATGTGATAGATCTGGTCTTGGATGCTGATTGAGCAATACAACATACCGTCATCCACAAAGTGTCAACAGTTATGATGCATAACTCCAGTTCATTGTATGGCATTAAGGCTCTGAGCATGCAAAATCAATGAATGACGATAACAGGATATGATGTCATACTTTCCACCTCATTGTTCAATGCAGAAGTCAGTTATTTCCTGTGAATGTGCTTCTGATTCCTTAGCTAATATAGATAGATAAATAGAACAACAGAGTGCAGTAAAATAAAACCGGTATGTGTTTATGATTACAATAGTAAATTAAAATAGCATGATAACAAATAGCTGTTTGCAATATCAAGTAGCATAATGGATTGTTTTTGTACTAAAATAACTGGAAGCCTCACATATTCAAGTTACAAATATCTGTGCCTGCTTTTACTTCAAAAATAGATTGGACAAGTTGTCTGATTTAAATAAATAATAGATTTTAATATTTAAAATTTATTCTGGTAAAATCAAAAATCAGGCCTGAAAAAGTCACAAGATCTATGGAATTTTCTGTAGTTCATAATAAATATTTCTAATTATGATTGTCTAATTCAAGGAGATAGATATTGCTTTTGTGTAGAGCAAAATTTGCTTATGTAAGCTATAGTGATGCCTGTTTTGAAATGATTTGTCGTTTTTATGCAGTTATTTTCAATGAATAAGATGAAGCTGTTTACAGATTGATTAAAGAATCAAGTCTGAATTAAAATCATTTGCACAAAATTAATATGTACAAAAACTAGACTGTTAGGGTACAGTATTTTTGCATTTAGTTTCGGTGCATCTACTGTTTGTGTTTTGCTGTAGTAAATTGTATTCTTAAATGTTATTCCGTATTTTTTTTTCTTTTCTGATTTACAGTTTGTACTTACTCTAGTTCCTTTCCTGCAGGTCTTTCCTTTTCTCCAAAGATGGCAACCCCAACAAGTGCAACGTTCACAATGAGACTGCGTTGCACCTGCTTTGCATGGGCCCACAGATCCTGCTGAGTGAGGGGGCGCTGCAGCCACGGATCAGCCGCCCCCAGGAGGATGAACAGAAGCGGGCTGAGTGCCTCCAGATGATCCTGCTGTGGACCGGAGCCAAGCTAGACCAGGGCGAGTATGAGAGAGCCAACGTCAATGCCACAGACAACAAAAAGAGCACCTGCCTGCACTACGCAGCAGCAGCTGGCATGAAGAACTGTGTTGAGGTAACAAGATTGTTATTTTCTTACATAGTTCAGGCATCTAAGTTGTGTATGTGTTTACAGTATTTTCAGTTGATTTGATGCAAAGCCTCAGTTCAGTTTCAGTTCTGTTAGACTGTGGCCAAACTTCATGACCATGGAAGATTACTTTTCTGGTTTAATTGTAGTACACTAGGATTGATTACTCAGTGAAGCCACTAGCTAAGTTTTAGTCTTGTGTTTTGCAGTTGTTAGTAAAGAACAATGCAGATTTATTCGTGGAGAACGAGGACAGGGAGACGCCATGTGACTGTGCGGAGAAACAGCATCACAAGGAACTGGCGCTCAGTCTGGAGTCTCAGATGGTTTTCTCTCAGGATGCCGGAGCTCAGGAGATAGAAGCAGAGCATGCTGCCCTTGACCGACGAGAGGTACGGCTGTGTTAAAACTGTATATATATAAATAAATATATTTAAATATACATACTGACTTTTTTTTTTCTTGAAATAACTGTTTTGTACATTGATAATAAGAAATGTTTCCAGAACACCAAATCTATAAAACAAAATAAATAAATAATAATAATAAAAATTAAATGTTCTTACCAAACCCAAACCTTTGAATGGTACTGTGTATATGTATATAACATTTTCTATATATTTATTTTGTGCAATTTTATATATAAAAACATATGCTATATATATATATATTATATATATATATATATATATATATATATATATATATATATATATATATATATATATATAATATATATTATTTTATTTTATTTTATTTTATTTTATTTTATTAATTTTATTGAATAATATATCTTCCTGTGTAAGGTTTTCTCAGCAAATATTGATTCACATTTACATTTACGCATTTGGCAGACGCTTTTATCCAAAGCAACTTACAGTGCATTCAGGCTAACATTTTTTACCTAACACGTGTTCCCCTGGGAATCGAACCCACAACCTTTTGTGCTGCTAACACAATGCTCTACCACTGAGCCACTGGAACACATTCATGCAGTTATTCTCAATTTATGTATCAGCATATCTTGTAATTAACTTAAAGTTATTGTTCTGTTTGTTAAATTTGTTAATCAGTGTATAGCCCAATATATAATATAGGCAGAGGTTTGCAGACTTACAAACAAAGAAACTAATGTTCACTGTGCGTGTGTGTGAGTACACCGTTGTTTCATTAGTTATAGCTGTGTGTTTTGCACTGAGGATGTGAGCTCAAGATAAATCATAACTTGGTATACATGTACTGTCAAGGAATAGGGCACCAGTTGAAAGAGGATAGACCCAACTGCCAGCAGCAGACTCATGATTGCTTCGTTTTGCTGTTCCAGACAGGCTGAGCAATATAGAAGTTAAAAAGGAAAAGCTTTATTAGTTCTCTTTCCATCACACCCTCTTTCCTTCACACTTTTAATCTTTATCCCTCTTTTTCCCAAACCTGTTATTCTCTTTTCTTTTTCTCTCCAGCCATATGAGGGATTGAAACTGCAAGACCTGCGTCAGTTGAAAGACATGTTGATAGTGGAGACGGCGGATATGCTGCAGGCTCCTCTCTTCACGGCCGAGGCCCTGCTGCGAGCTCACGGTATAAACTTACTGCAGCAAACAATTCCACTCATCCAATGATATCACTGGGTTTATATGCAACATTATTATTTTTTTTTTTTTGCAGTAATTGTCATCACAAGTTAATTTTGAGGTAGTTGGGTAAAATCTTTTAGATTTTGTGAACACAAATTCTCTGAAACACTTTAGACTACATGCTATAAGTACTGTTTGATCCCTCTACCATAGTTTCGCTGCAGTACGTATTTGTAAAGGATTTGTAAAGAGATGAAAAGGTAATATATTGCAGAGCGCTGTCACTGTGCCAGCTGATCCATTTGATCAATTAAAGAAATATGCCAAATTTGGCCAATATCCAATACCCTTCATTCTTGAAGATATTACAAGCAAAAGGGTTTGGCTCGACTTTATTACTGGGCAAACCAGAAAATTCCATGCTTTATCTTCACTGAAGTAGTTGGCACCAATTTCACATTCATACATTCAAAGAGACGGAAGTGGATTCAATATAATATTTTTTTGAAAATGTCCTAAACTGGTGTTATGTGACCAGGTTCCTGCTACAAGCAACTTGTGTGTCCACACTTTCTTTGCTTCTGATTGGCCGTGGCACTGTCAAACCCTGTCAGAATATTTGATGTTTTATACACAGCTACTTGAACTAATGGCCCTGTTTAAACCTTCTTTTTTTTACTGAAAGACTGGGACAGGGAAAAACTTCTAGAGGACTGGATGTCTAATGCGGAGGACTGCTGCCAGCGCTCAGGTGTTCAGATGCCAACTCCCCCACCGAGTGGCTACAATGCTTGGGACACTCTGCCTTCACCTAGAACTCCCAGAACCACTCGCTCCTCTGTCACCTCCCCTGATGAGATCAGCCTGTCTCCTACTGATGGCCTTGCCCTGGTAAGATTCAGCTCCATGCATCACGTTATGATCCACATTCTTTATCACACAGTACAAAAATATAAAAAAAAACACACACACACTCTTCAAAATTTTTTTTTCCCACCAAGTATTGTATTATCATCATCTGCACCATATCGGTGTTTGAGGACCCTGTGGATATGTCGTGTGGGCACGAGTTCTGCAGGGCATGCTGGGAAGGGTAAGGAAATGAAGTTTTGTTTAAAGCACAAGTTCAGATCATATCAGATGTTTTTCTTTATAATGTATCCATTACAGGTAACTACACTACAACATTTGTTGTCAGTAAGATTAAAAAAATAAAAATGAATACATTTATTTGACAAGAATGCATTAAATTGATCAATAGTGACAGTAAAGAATTTTTTACATTGCAAAAGATTTCCAATTTAAATAAACATGGTTATTTTCTACTTCTTTTTTCATCAAAGAATCCTGAACAAAAATATATCATGGATTCCACAAAAAAATTATTAGAACTTATTAGAAAAGTTTTAAAATTATAATAATATTTAACAGATATTACTGTTTTTTTTTTTTGATCAAATAAATGCAGCCTTGGTGAGCATAAGAGACTTCAGAAACCTAAAACAATATTACTGACCCCAAACCTTTAAACTGTAGTGTACATGCTGGAATAGTTTAGAAACAGAATAGCAGTAAACGTCAAATATTTTTTTATACTCCTAATCAGTGACTATAAGTCAATAGTTATATATGTTTTAGATATATATTTGACCATTTCCTATTTAACCATGGCATTTGCAGTGCTTCATGTGATGAGTAGTTCTTTTCCTCAAAGAAAAAAAAAAATGTTTTCGCTTTAAAACTTTTTGTTTTTTGGACATTTTTAAAATCCTGTGGATGAATAGAAAAAATTATCCTCCACTGAAAAAAGCACTATATTGCAGGTTGTTTATGATCCATGTATTCATCGTTTTTGAACACTGTTTGTCTGGATGTCAGGTTTTTGAATCTGAAGATCCAAGATGGGGAAGCACATAACATCTTTTGCCCTGCTTATGACTGCTTCCAGCTGGTTCCTGTGGAGGTCATTGAAAGCGTTGTCTCCAGAGAGATGGATAAGCGCTACCTGCAGTTTGACATTAAGGTACAATTGCAGTTCACAAAGCACCAGAAACCGTTTCAAAGCTGCCCTTTTATTTTTCTTATGATAGACTGTCTGACGTTGGCTTTGAATCAAAATGCTGACAGCATCCTGCTGTTGGTTGAGTTTATGCCAGTGTTTGTTTGAGGAAAAAAAGCTTTTGTATACACACATGCTCAGAAGTCAAATGTTTGAATGTTGGGTAAATATCATGTTGATTTGATTTGAATGATTTACAGATTAAAATTGGTTTTGGATATTAGGTCATGTACGTCATCCAAAACAAAGACCAAGTATCAACACATTTCTTTTTTCGTCACCAGGCTTTTGTGGATAATAATCCTGCCATTCGCTGGTGCCCCGTAGCCAGATGTGAAAGAGCCGTACGACTGTCTAGGCCAAGCCCTGGAGCCTCTGACCCTCTGAGCTTCCCACTGCTCAAAGCCCCTGCTGTAGACTGTGGCAAAGGCCATCTCTTCTGCTGGTACGTTAACCAGCTGTTTCCATTATTTATGCTCTCAGAGAAAAGGTACAAAGCTGTCTCTGGGGCGGTACTGTAAGGTACAAAATTTACTTCTAAATTGTACATATTAGTATATATTAGTAAAAATCTGAAAGTATTTTATTTTATATATATTTTTTATTATTTAATTTTTTTGACACTGTTTCAATATCAGATAAGCACATTTATTGCCTTTTCCCCTGCATTACTATAATAATATGTCCTCACATTTTATAGAGATTTGAATTCTCATAATTTTTTTGTGATTTCATTCTCATTACTGTAATACAATAATTCATTAAAAAATGCAGTAAAACACACACACACACACACACACACACACACACACAAAAAAAAGAATCAAAAAATTAAATACTTTAAAAGTGAAAAAAACAATGATACTTGTGGATAATATAATACTGTACTTTTTCCCCTCATTTACTTTTTTGTACATTTATAGGAATGAGAGCTCAGGGGTCTATAGGTGGATATAAAAACCCTTAACGGTCTTAAAAATGAATGTAATTTTCTTTAAAATACAATATATTGTTTCTTTAGATTTTGATGGGATAATCTTAATGTTCATCCTCGAAAATGGCATCAAAGCACTGTTAATGTTTATCTCTTGGGTTTCTTCTCAGGGAGTGTCTTGGAGATGCTCATGAACCCTGTGACTGTGAGACATGGAAGATGTGGCTGCAGAAAGTGTCTGAAATGAAGCCTGAAGAATGTAGGAGCTCCAGACTTTTCACATGTTTAAAATACTGAATATATTATTCTTCCTGGCCATGAATTTAATCTTCACCGTGCATGATCATTTGACCTGCACCTTTACTTAATGGATGTTCATGATGTATAACCTGCTGCTGTAGGTTTTAATATTGAGCTCCTCTCTGTCTCTGAACAGTGGCTGGTGTGAGTGTAGCCTACGAAGATGCTGCCAACTGCTTGTGGCTACTCACCAACTCTAAACCTTGTGCCAACTGCAAATCCCCCATCCAGAAAAATGAAGGCTGTAATCACATGCAGTGCGCGAAGGTCAGTACAGAATGGAGTACATGAACAAAAAGATTCACATCCATTCGAATTTCAGCCCGCTAAATTGTGACTGTCTGATGATTATCAGCTGACACATTGACGACTAATAAGTTCAGATGTCAGGAAATTTATTCTATCAACGGAGAAGTTGGTAATCACTCGTAAATAACACATTTATTAAGGACCAATGTTTGGCTCCTGGAATTAAAAATCAGAGGCTTTTTTACCCTATGAGTGGATTTGTTTTTAACTATATAAAAAAACAGCATGCCATCCATTATTGTTAAAAACATCAATTTAATCAATGAACCGGAAGAAAATAAATATTTTTGTAGAATATTTTTTATAAATCGATTTTATTTGAAGTTTTGTGATATTCAATACAACAGCATAATAGTGATTGCAATATTATTTATAAACAGTATTTTTAATAAAATTTCTCAATTAATGTAGAGTAAATAGCATTTTAAACACAATATGACCAACTATTTTATTAATAAGAAATAATATTGTTATAATAAATATCAGCACTGTTAGAAAACTGCTTGGCCTATTAAATTAAAGGACTGGTATATTATTTTATTTAACAGATAAAAGAAATTCAAATTTGACCAATTATCAAATTTGGCAATTTTGACATTTCTAGAGCATTTTAGTTCTAAGCTAAAGGAAACTCAACAGACTGAAGCTGATAATTTTTTTTTTTTTTTTATATGTTATTAGACTATTTTTATGTGCTTGTCCATATGCACAGACATTGACATACTATTATGTGTTCTGTAATGTACAATGTAAAGTCGGTATTATAAAATCTCTTACAGATATCATATGAGTGTGTTTAACCCTGACACAAGATGTATGTGTGATGCAAAACTGCCTTTTGACGTCAGAGGCAGGTGTTTGAACAAAGGCAGTGCTGAGGCCTTGGCCTCACTGTTATTTTCTTAATGAAGGCTTAACTAAGGTTTTGAGTGACAGGCGCAGGGCAGGGGGAAGGGGAAGCTATTCATGCCACCAGCACGTGGAGGAAAGGCAACGTCACGCTCACAAAAACGAATGTTGAATGCTCACTCGTGCCTGGATGGCTTTTTATATTGTGAAATAAAATATCTCGTACTATGCTTGCTTTAGTACGCTACTTTGTTGATTAGCAACACAGATTGAAATGTGTTGCTGGTTTATATCATTGAAGGAAAGACAGTCAGGGTTGATCGTATAATTCAAAACAATCTCTAAATCAACTTTATAGCTGCTTAGTGCTTGATCGTGTTTGATGAGTTCTGTTTTGCTCTCCTTTCTCATCTGGATCTCTCTGTAGTGCAAGTATGATTTCTGTTGGATTTGTCTTGAGGAATGGAAGAAACACAGCTCCTCTACTGGAGGATACTATCGCTGCACGCGCTATGAGGTGATCCAACAGGTGGAGGAACAGTCCAAGGAGATGACTGTGGAGGTACTCGTTACACACATGGCAGCCATTCAAGGAATGTATTGACTTGGATCTTTTGTGATTTGTTTGTGGACTTCTGTGAATGGTGCTATTGAATAAAGGGCAGGAAAGTCTCAAAACACCAAACATTTACTTTCCAGGCTCATATTTCTCACGAGTAAAAAGTAACAAAACAGGTTCTGTGGTTTCTTTTGTTCTGAGTTTATATGTGGTTATATGCTTGAATTTCCATCAGGAAGTCTCTCTTGCTTTTATGTTTATGTCCTCGCAGGCAGATAAAAAGCACAAGAGTTTTCAGGAACTTGACCGTTTTATGCATTATTACACACGATACAAGAATCATGAACACAGTTACCAGGTAGGAATATTTATGTAATGAATGTCTTTTAAATCATTCCAGTTGAGTGATTGGGTCACTGTTTGTTGACAATCATTCATCAAAGGCATTTCTTTTGAATTAGTTAGAAGAACGACTCCTGAAAACAGCCAAAGAAAAGATGGAACAACTGAGCAAAGCTTTCATTGGAAGTGAGTAGAACATATATTACATGCACTATACGTGCCTTTAGTTTTAAGTGTGATGTAGTATGTTCTTATAAACAGGTGTGTGGTGTATTTTGAATAATAGGCCTAAATATGTAAAAATGTCAATGCATCTGTTTCTTCAAGGGGAAGGAGCCCCACCTGACACCACGTTCATTGAGGATGGTGTGCATGAACTTCTCAAGACCCGACGCATCCTTAAGTGCTCTTATCCATATAGTTTCTTCTTGGAGCCCAAAAGCACAAAGAAAGAAATATTTGAACTTATGCAGGTACTGAGATTGATATCTTGTTGAACCTTCTCTTGCACAACACGCTGTTGTGTTTCATCTTTCTCCAACATGTGCAGACTGATTTAGAGATGGTCACCGAAGACCTTGCTCAGAAGGTGAACAGGCCTTACCTCCGCACCCCTCGCCATAAGATCATCAGTGCCACGTATCTGGTGCAGCAGAAGAGACGGGAGTTCTTGGCCTCCGTGGCTCGAGGTGTTGCTCCAAACGATTCTCCCGAGGCTCCTCGCCGCAGGTAAATTTTATAAGCTCTGTGGTTTAACATTTGAAATTAAGACCGCCATAAGCATTATAAAATAAATGTATTATTATTATTATATAGTATAGTATTATTACTATGGTAAAGGAATTATTTATTTATTGGTTTTATTTCATATAAAAACAAACTTAACAACTTTGTATTTTTAGTATTATTATTATTATTATTATTATTATTATTATTATTATTGTATGGTCATATTGCATCTTTGTCACCTTTTTCACCTCTGATGATTTTGCAAAATCGTTTTTTGGAAATATACCATAGTAGCACCATGGTATTCTTTCAAGTTTTATACTTTAAAGAGCACTGTGATAGTATTATAATATTATTGTTAAAATGGTTAATGTCTACAAAAACATGATATTACCTTGGCACCATTTTCCAAAATATATTATACAAGCAGAAATAAAACCCTACAGCCACAGTACTTTTTTTCCTCTTTTGCAGTTTTGCTGGTGGGACGTGGGACTGGGAGTATCTGGGATTTGCCTCTCCTGAGGTATTACTGCATCACTGTTGCTGTGTTTACATTTTGTTTTCTGATTTAACTAACCTCTGCTATTGCAAAGCTCACACAGCCAGCCAGAGTTGTAGCCCACAAAACTGTTAATGCCCTCTGATCCTCTGGGATGTCCTTGTAATAATGTAAGAGTTGTGTGTTACTGTAAGTACAAGCAGTCACTGAATCTCATTCTGTTTCCAAAGATGGTGAGGAATCACCCAGTACGGGGATCAAATGCACAGCGTGAGAGCAATTACAATCCAGGAGGCCAGCCGCAGGTACTGCTCAAGACCATTTTTTTTCTTAATGCCTAAATACAGTGGCCTCAAAAAGGAGTTGGACACTCAATCACACTTAAAGTATAAATTCTATTATAATGGATAATTACATATTAAGTATAAACTAACATCAGAATTCTAAACTGTTGTCAGGTTGTAAAGTGTCCTTGTCCTTGTAGTAAAATAAAACCAACCATAAACAATCTCTACTACAATTTAAAAAAAATCAATTTTTAAATGAAAAATAAAACCCCAAATATACAATTTGTATGAATTAGATAAAAATAAACAAATTTTTCAAATACACATTCCAAAAATGTTCTTTCAATATTTATTTTTAACCATTTCAGTAGTATGGATTAGAGACACTGGCCACAGTTTTCAAATTGGCATTTTATTAATTGCTTGTAATATTAAAGTTAATCAGTATTCCTGTGAGATTCTGTCCATTTTTTTTTAAGATCTGTCCATTCATTTATAACTTCTCCTTGACAAGAAACCATGTATTATTGTAATTAAACTGAGGATGATGGTTCGTGCAGGAATACTCAGAGTTCCAGTACAGACGGAGACACAGGCAGCGGCGTAGAGGAGACCTACTCAGACTGCACAGCCTGCGCAGTAACACCCCTGAACCGCATGACTCCAGTGACAACACTTCAGGTACAGCTCCTGACGGTGGTAATGACCCCACATAATGTTAGGATCGAAATAACTAAAAGAGCTGCTTTGTCAGTGTTACTACTAAGTTTACTAAGAAATGTATGTATGTCCAATTTGTGTCTACAGAAACACATGAGGGAGGCAGTACACAAAGACATGGGATCTCCACGGTGAATATACTGTTTATAGATTTTCTAACATGTGATGTTCATTTTTGCACAATTATATGTTTTAGTCATATTTTTGTATTTTGATTAAAATAATTTTAATTTGGTTACTATTTCATATTTTCAATTGTCAAATTTACTATAAAATGGCATCTAAATTTAGCAAAATTAAACAAAATAGTTTATGCATTTTCATAAACCAGAAAACATTTTAAAACATAAAACAATTAAACAACAAAAAAAAAAACAAAATTCAAAAAAAAAACAATGCCATTTAAAAATTTGCTTTAATTATTATAACTTGAAAAACATTTTTGAAAGAAGCTTCTTATGCTCACATTAAGATGATTTTCAGCAGCCAATACTTCAGGCTCTAGTGTCACATGACCCTTCAGAAATCATTCTGACATGCTAAAACATTTCTTATCAATGTGAAAAACAGTTGTGCTCCCTAATAATTTCATGGAAACTGTGATGCGTTTATTTCGGCATTATTTGATAAATTGAAGGTTAAACAGCAGCATTTTTTTAAATGGAAATATTAGGCCACATTATTAATGTCACTTTTTAATGCATTTTTGCTGAATAAAAGTAATAATTTATTAAAACAAACAAATAAAAAAACTTACTGACCCCACATGTTTGAACTCAAAAATGAGTCAAAGAGCATGTATTGAGAATTTGAACCCTTTTTATCTCCTCAGGCACTTGGGTCTCTGGATGAGGATGACCCCAATATTTTGTTGGCTATTCAGCTGTCCCTACAGGAGTCCAGGCTGGCCTTGGACCCTGAGCCTCAGGATGTGCTCAGTAGCGATGCCTCTGTAGGTGCCAGTGGTTCCTCTCTGCCCTCTAGACTGGATTCTGCCCCCCATACTGGGGATCCCCCCCGAGCTTCCATGAGCAGCTCTGAGCTTCTAGAGCTGGGAGACAGCCTTATGAGACTGGGCAACATTACCAGCCACTATACACCCTTTAACATGAATTCCTACCCTGATGCCTTGGGTAACGCCTTCACCCCTAGTGACCCAGACTGCCTGGACCCTTCCACCAATGCCAACCTGCTTGGCAACATTATGGCCTGGTTCCATGATATGAATCCACAAAGCATTGCACTGATTCCCTCAGCCACCTCAGATGCCAGTCCTGAGCCTCCCATTTTTGGAGAGGGACAACCTGCCAAAGCCCAGGATGAGGAGAATGAGGTGGGGAATCCTGAGCAGGGTTCTCTATCGCTAATGAAAGAGAGCGCAGGCATGATGGCATCGCAACTTTTGGAGCTTGAATGTGTTGATGATGCACAACCTCCTAAAGCAGAGCCAGACTTGGAGGGTACGGGCAGCAGTGTAGATCTCACTAATGCAGTTCGTCCTGAAAGCAGTACCGATCAGGATCCGCAGGTAACTGACCTCTCCTTAGAGTGGGAGGAAGAAGTGCACCTCGTGTGATGAAAAAGTCTAATTATTGTTTACCAACTTAGTGCTCTTATTGTGCCAAAACACTAAATAAAATCAAAACTGCACGTTCAGAAATGGAGAAGAGTGAACAAGGTGCAGTGGGGTCAGACGGGACTTGTATTGGTTGTGTGTTGCATCACGTCTGGTGGAAGAAACAAGAAAATGTGGTCAGATTCAAGTTGATGAGAGAAGAGTGGGTCTCATTCACTAAACGTATTTGTGTGTGTATGAATGTTTTCATTAATATCTTAGCACTTGGATTTTTTCCTACATTAAGCATAACATATATAAAACCAACTAAAACTGCACACATGTAAAAATCTGTCCTGGTGGCCTTAGAAACATGAAGTGGTTTAAATTGAAAAGTTTTACATGTAATTGGACATTTGAACAACTAAGAGACCCAAAAATTCAGCGTGAAAAAATCACAAGCATTATAGATCTGGGATCGGTTCTGCATAAATATGTGTTGTTATTTTGTATTATGTAGAATAATCTGGATTTATTAATATTAGAAAGACAGTAAGATCAATTTTATGTGCATACCTGTTGTGAGTAATCAGGTGGAAATTGTGTAACAATTTTTTTTTTTTGTGCACATGAGAACACGGTTATGAGTGAATGTTGTGAAGTATTAAAGCCACAATGAAATGGAAGTAGCAACAGGTGTTTTCTTCCATATTGCTGTGTAAATCCGAAAGAAAAAAAAATATTAGGTTGGTTCTTGGTTATATCCATTATTGTGTTGATCAGGTTTGAATATGAGCTTGCAGTCGATTGTAAGAAAGAGGCGAGGTTTAAGCGTGCTTAATGATTGGAGCGTGCTAAATAAACATACTTCATCATAGAGAAGTCTGTCATTTTCACTGGAAGATCCAGTTATGACATTTCGATTAAGATTTACAAGGTGTTTGTTTCAAACCAACCGATGCCACTTTGGCCATCTCTAGAAATCTTGCTGTGGGTGGGTGCCATGAGAGAAAGCTCCATCTGTATTAGAGTGGAAATTCATTCTTTCTTATAAGTACAAATGAACAGAAATTAAATGGATGAATTTTTGACTTGACAGTTGTATTTTTCTGAAAAGAAAAAGGAATGTTTATGTCCAGGAGAAGATACATGAACACATCAATCCACTGTTTCTTGGCTCTTACAGTTACTGTGAAACATTGTTAGATAAGAATTAAGATTAGATCTTTTTGCGTTTTAAGAGGTCCTTGCCCTATTTTGCTTTGTAGTTTTACAGCTCTCCTATTTAGCCATACCAATTTATTTTATTTAAAAACACTAATGTTCTTTTCATTTAATGTAAGTCACATTTAATGCAAAAGCAGAGTGCACAATACACATCTCATGTTATAAATGAGGAGTGTTTTGAAATCTTTGAAATGTTACTGCTTGTTAAAAACTTCAACAGATTGTCTCGCAGAAGACCTTGTTCACTTCCAAAAGGTTACACTTCATGTAAATTTACACTCCTGAAAATATTATGACATTTATTACCTTATTTATTGTGACTACTACACAATACCTTTGATCATCCTGTGTTGTGTGTTTCATTTGGGCTCGTGGCTAACGCGTAAAGACACTTCACAGGTCTTCTGAAGCAATAGAGAGATTACAACAGTGCTTTTCCATATTTCGTTTGTGTGCCGAACTCAGTCATATACATAGAAAGTTATTCTCATATACGGCATATGTGGCCAAACTGACACATCTGTTAACCAATTATTAAACCTTTGCAGAATGGCAATCAGATCCCTCTCTGACGAAACATACTGTGCAGTAATGGAGAAGGTTTTCAAGGAATATTGCAGGTTAAATACAACTTAAGATTTCTAGACCGCATCTTTGACATGCTATCGGTTACCACATCATCACTTAGTTTGTACAAAAAAAGCAATGCATTTAAAATGTAACTCTTAACACTGTCGATACTAGATCTTAAAATGTATTTAAACCAGGATATTATTCTAACAGTCATAAGTAGTTTGATTTCTATTTCTGATATATAATTTTTGCAGAGTCTTAGATGTTGGGAAGAGATTTTTTTTTTATTTTTTCTTTAATTCTGCTGTGCTCATCAGTGTGCCTTTTTGTACTTTCTTATTTATATACATGTTACCTAATTATGTTAGTGTTTGCCGTGTCAATCAAATTCAATTAACCTTACTCATGAACTGCTAAAAATTCAATTTCTACAGTCTATTTCAGTCTGGATAGTTTTTGGTTCATGCTGACAAAAGCCTCATGTTTTGTATTACACTGAACAGGTTGCCATGTTTTGATCGTCTCTATTACAACATTGCTGTTAGAAAGGTCTATGCTCTAGAAAGGTGTCATTATGATATAAGGGGAAAGAAAGAATAGATGATGTAGAGTTAGTGATTACATTTGGAGTATTTAGTTGATGTATTTTTTTTCTTCCAGTTTTTACATCCTTTTTTTAAAAACTGAAGTATTTATGGTGGTGGTATTTTATATCTTCTTCTTTTTTTTGATGAACATGAACATGAACCTTGCATTGTCATCATTTGCACTTTCATAGACTATACTTGATACATTCCCAGTTTGTATGATGTGTAGCCAATAAACAGAAAGTGTCGGTAAAGGTTTGCTCGGATTAAAAGTTTAAAGTGCAGTCCTGTTTTGTTGTGGTTCATGAAAAAAATCTAATGCAATATACAGTACTTGCTTTCTCAAAATATAATGACACTAAACAGCGCCCTCCAGTGATTTTTTTTTTTCTTGACAGATTAAAAAAAAAAATCAAGGATTTTTATTTCAAAATGCTGAATTTCTTCTCTTGGATTAAAAAATAAATAAATTAGAACTTAGAAGTAAGGTGAGGAAAGACCGATTATTCATTGTTTTCGAAATGTATTTGAGATCATGTTTCTTTGAAATGGACATTTATTGTAGACATTTATTGGCTGTGATCGCATTCTTACAGAAAAAAAAAACAAACAAAAAAAAACGACAACAAAAACCGACAACGGTTTAATTCAGAAACAACTTTACGAGACCCTTGTAAACGAAAACAACTGCATAGACTGTAAAAAAAAAAGATGTACTACCATAGACTGTATAAAAACAGTGGACTGCACGTCTCCACTTACTTTCACTAAAAAAATGAAGACAAAGCATCTCAGTATGGCCGCTGCCATCTTGAGTAAATGACATCATTTGGAGCCAGAGTCTGCGCAGTAGTGTTGTGAGGTGGAGCTGTGGTATCAAACTCCCGCAGACCCAATCAACCGTAATGACACCAGCCGTTTTTATAGCATCAAATTACTACAATTGAACATATATCAGCATGATGACAACTACCTTAAATAACAAAAAACATCGGAAAATTGTATTGGAAGCAGGGGGGTCATCCACTTATTATTTTTGAGGGGGCACGAGTGAATTGGGGGATGGGGTATCTCGAGATATATCAAGTTTCAAATAGCAGATATTGACGACAAATACTGAATTCACTTGCAGCATTCAGTGACCACAATGGCACTGTTAAGCAGTGTGTTTAGACAACGTTTTGAGCGTTTTGCTCACTTTTTGCATAGAAGGGAGACACCTCAGAGGGCACAGCGGTGTGAAGAATGAGAGAGAAATAATTGGAGGAAGTCATCAAAACAAGGCTGAAAAAGCAAGAGAGAGACAGCCTTGAAAAGATGAAGGAGAGAGGACATGTGCATCAGAAAAATAGAGAGTCTGCCAAATTCAGAGAGATGCAGAGTCTAGAAAAGTTGATGGAGGGAGGAAGTGAGCATAGAGAGGCTGGAGAAAAGAAAAAGAAGAAGAGAAAACTGAAAGAACAAAAGACCACTGAGCCAACTCCATTTCTTGTGGTGGTCAAACCTCAGCAAACTATAATCAGTCCTCCAGTGAGATCTTCCTTCTTGAAGCCAAGAGAGGGAGAACTTCTGATGTGTCAAAGTGTCTCTGAACACCTCACTCTACCAGCTGCTCATTTCAATCCCCTGCCACCAGTTACCAAACCACCCATGCATCCTCAAAAGCCAGCTCCTGCACCTGAGGAAGAGTCCCTGCCATGTTCTCCTCTTCAAGTCGATCCTCCCAAACCATTTGCTCTTCCTCCACTCCAGCACCTGATGAACTGTTTTCTCTCTGACACTCCCAACTGCATCCTCCCAAACGACTGGTTCCTCCAAGCCCCACTCCTTCACCAGATCCAAAACTTAAGCACTTGTTGATCAACAAGCACAACTGCAACTACTGCTCCTCTGAATGAGGATCAGGGCACCGAACCCCCAATTGCTCCCTGGGCGCCGTAGCATAAATGGCTGCCCACTGCTCCGGGTGTGTGTTCACGGTGTGTGTGTGTTCACTGCTGTGTGTGTGCACTTTGGATGGGTTAAATGCAGAGCACAAATTCTGAGTATGGGTCATCATACTTGGCTGTATGTCATGTCACTTTCACTTTCACTTTCAGTCTTCCAGAATGGCCCATACTGGTTCTTTTATTGGCTTGTCTGTGTCTGTTTCATATTTCATCTGCTCTGATCTCCCGACACACACTGTGAAGTGAGGCTTCTATCTTATAGTTGCAAAGTTATTGTGATTATCGTGATCAGTAACAAGTGTGATAACACTAGAGAGAGAGAGAGAGAGAATAAAAAGGATCTCCTTTCGATTTAGTGACATGTTGTATCTCAAGACATCAGCAGATGGCGCTACAATGTAGTGGCTATTTGATTGATAAAAATCATTGCAACTGTTATTTTGTATAACGAAATGCAGTAAAGTTAACATTTTTAAAAAACATTACTTTGCATTTAGGTGTCTCAAAGCTAAAAAAAATATATATTTGGTCTGAAAAGATTATGTTGTGCTTAATTTGAAACACAATCTGTCATTTTGAAGAGCCTGAAGAGAACTGAAGGAGTTCGTCAAAGGGAGGGTCGCGTTCCTCCACAGCGAGCGAGCGTGTAGCAAATTCTCAAGGAAGAGTTTCCCAAACTTCTTTCAGTCTCCGGCAATAATATGGACGGTCTTAAATGGAAACATGCATATCTGGCTCAACTTCATTTATGGCACAGAAGATGAAAATGTTTCTGAAATGACAGCTCGTTCTTTCCATTAGTGAAATCAACATGGGAAAACTGCAATCGAAACCTGGTACGACACTTCGAGAATGTCATTCCAGACGCTACAATTTATCAAGCGGCTTTATTCTCATTCTTGTTTTTTGTCCAACCCCCCCCCCCTTTGTCTTTCTTTTTATAGCATGTAAACGGAGAGAAAATCCTGAGGGTAAGGTGATGCATGTATAACTTTGTAATACATAAAGCTGTTACATAAGAAAATGCTATTAAATTTGTGTTGTAATAGATGTTTTCAAGGAGGCTGACTGTACTGGCGAAGTGGACAGAAACAAGCAGGTGAAGGTGACAATTCTTAATGTTAAGGACAGATTTAAGTTAACTGCCACTCTAAACCACATCTATATGAGTCAATACTTAAGGGTTAAGTGTAAGCTGGTTGATGAGTACAGCTTAACACTTCATCTTAACTTTTAAGCCATTATGAAACATTATATAGCTTACTCATTAAAAACAATGTAGCAACAGTAAATACATTTATAGTCAGTGCATACTGTATCCTTATTTCAATGTATATGAAATAGACTACTGATCTGCTTAGCATTATGTAATGTGAGTTTTACTTATTAAATAAACAATTTTTCTATAAAACCCTTTCATTTCTACATTATGTAACCAGTACATTAGGTTGATCTTTATTTTTATAACCTAAAATCGGTGTCAAACTGTGAAGTACAAATAGTTTTTTTTTTGGTGATTATAATGGATAAGCTGCAAATATTCCTATTGTTTAAATAGAGTACACATATAATAATGGGTTTGATTCAATGGGATCTGAAAATTTGTATACCTAGCTTGCACTATTAGAAGTGAAGTGAAGAAATGTAAATGTGAGTCAACACAAATCAACATAAATTGGCTTCATGATTTCCACACTTTAGACTGCCAGTTGCTACAACCAGACACTGAACAGTTTTCTCCACATTACACTGTACTCTCAGCTTTGTATTTAAATGGTGTTGGGTCTCTTCCCTCTTTTTCCTTTGCTCTCATTCTCTCAATGGAGCCTGGAGCCTTCATCACTGTGTGAAATAAAAATGGCCGGCAGCCAGAACAGCAGGGTCTTTTAGCGCCCCACCACACATCTGTTATTGGTTTTGAAAACAGGGGGAGGCTGTGATGGGAAAATGTGGGGAAGTGGTTGGAGGAGGGAAAGGAGGTGTAGTTGGTGGGAGAAGTGCTATGATGAAGGCAGCTGCAAACCAGTTGCAAAATGTAGAGGGGTTGTTCAGCTTAAGGCGTTGGATTGTTGTGGTGATGCTGTGAACATCAAACGTTTAATTCAGAGATCAGGGTTGGTGGTTAGGATCAAGGAAACATACAACACAGTGCATTTTGTGTTGCTGTTTTTCAGGCGAATTCAGATGTGCAGGAAGATGACCAGTTTCCTGGATTTTTGTGTTTGTGTGTTTTTAACATATTAAAGAAGTATAGACCCACCTTGGAGGTGCTTGACGATGACCATACCTATATCAATAAAGATGTATAAAAGAAAAGAGCAGGGTTTAAAATGCTTTAAATGGTTTGATAAATCAATTTTCAAGACAGTAGCAGCTGAAGGAATACATATTATAGTTACAAAGAATGGCACATTAGGGTGATTAAGGCAATAAACAAGTTGTGATATTGCAAAAAATTTAACATTATTTGCTAGTAGTTTTTGAAGTTCAGTTGGTTGAGCATGGTGCTAGCAACACAATGATCTTGGGTTTCATCCCAAAGAGCATGCATACTACTGGCAACCTGTTCATATTTGTTAGTAATCACAGATGATGAAACTATAATCATTGGTCAGGGAAGTGTCATGTTAAATTTTTGACAAGTAATGAAACCAACTGTGTTTTATGGATTTTACTGTTGTGTACCAACATGCCAGTTGTTCAGCTTACAAAAATTATAAAAAAAAAAAACGTTAAGAAAACAAAAACCTCCATAAAACATTTTTGAAAGTTACCCGTGATTTAGGACATTTATGCAGTGCATGCCACTGTAAAGACTGGAAGTCTATCCCTCACAGCCTTGTTTTCTGTCACATAAAATCAATATGGCAAATAACCAAGTTCTATTGTGCAAGCTGAAAATGTATGCAAAAATGAAGAAAGAGAACATTCTTGCATTCTTTGAATTATACATGTGGGTTTGCTTACTATTACTAAGTGACAAATAAATGTTTTAGTAACAAGTTAGATTGCGGATGAATGCATGTCACCACCACTTGACACAAATGTTCACATCTGTTGTACGCTATCAGACAAAAAGGTACAAAGCTGTCAGTGCTGGGGCACTATCGAAAGGTACAAAAGCTAAAAGGTACATCTTTGTAGCTTAGTTACCTCTAAATGCTACATATTAGTACCTAAAATGTACATATGAATAACTTTTAAAAGGGTACCACCCCTGAGAGTGTACATCACATACAAAATAGTCTCCAAAACATGGGATTATAAGAATACATTGGCATCATAAATCCAAATCTCATTTAGTTTTACTCACAGAATGTATTCACACTGAATCAGTCTTTGACATTAAATGAGGACATGTGTACGCTTTCTGTCACCAGTGTGTTTCAGGTCTAATTAGGACACTGTGTTTTCGTGGCAGGATCCTGCAGTGTTGGTCATAAAGCCACGGACACTTGAAAGGTTTTGGCCTCAGAGGGCTCAAAGGAGTCTGTGTTTACTTGAAAAGGGTGGAAGAATCCTTTCTTTCACTCTTTTTCCTGTCTGTCCCACATCGAAGGGGACGTGTGCTGGAGGCAGTGATCCATGTCTCTTTAGAATAGGGTGCATGGTATGACAGCTACGTTTTCTTAAATAATTTTAATGAGCAACCTCATTAAGTATGATTACTTAAGTCTGTTTACTGCTAACACTCAAAATTTGTTGAAGTGAAGTGAAGTGAAGTGACGTGACATTCAGCCAAGTATGGTGACCCATACTCAGAATTCGTGCTCTGCATTTAACCCATCCGAAGTGCACACACACAGAGCAGAACACACACACACACACTGAACACACACACGGAGCAGTGGGCAGCCATTTTATGCTGCGGCGCCCGGGGAGCAGTTGGGGGTTCGATGCCTTGCTCAAGGGCACCTAAGTCATGGTATTGAAGGTGGAGAGAGAACTGTACATGCACTCCCCCACCCACCCACAATTCCTGCCGGCCCGAGACTCGAACTCACAACCCTTCGATTGGGAGTCCGACTCTCTAACCATTAGGCCACGACTTACAAAATTTGTTGGTTGGTTCAGTAAACCATAAAAGGAAATATCAAAAATACATAAAAAGTTGTGAAGTAACAGATAAAATGATTCTGTCCTGTTCTATTGACCTTCAACTTCCATGTGTTGATATTTATCTGATAGCAAACGAAAGCTGCCCTTGTTTTTCTAGCACAACTACTTTGCTCGGGGGCCCTTTAATCACCTGCACTAAAGTCAAGAGCCCTTTCAGTCTGATCTGGTGCCCTCAGACCTCTATTTCTACTCACAATGTTATAAGCTTGATGTGTGGTTTATATTAGATTAGAGTTTTTATCCCCCCAAATATAACAATTTTATACTATAAAATTTATTTATATTATAAAATTTCCATACTATGGAAGTCAATGGCTTCAGTGGTTACACAAGTTCTTCAAAATATCTTTTTTTTTTTGTGTGTGTGTTCAGCAAAAATTTATACAGTTTTGGAACAACTTGGTGGGTAAATGATGACAGATTATTATTATTATTTTTATTTATTTTGCGTGAACTATATAGTACTTGTATGCCATTAGTCCATACTAATAAAATCAAGTTTGTGTAAGAAAGGAATACTACAACTGTAAGCCATTATGCAGTTCTTGCTTGAATCATTGCCCATCTAAACATGGAAAGCATAGTGATGCTGGATTGCATTCGAGTTTATTCCAAGACCATGAAATATTAAATCAATCATGCCCAGCCTCAACATTTTTAGCAAATGGTGTTAGATATTCTAGTACTTTGAAGCACGATCATACTCCAACCCACCTTAGCTCACTGATGATCAAATGGCATGTTGTTTCTCTCCCTTTCTCTCACCATGTAGTAAGGGTTGCATCCAGGTTTTTGGTGACAGGAAGTGAGAGGAAACAAAGCCAGGTACTGTTCTGAACCTGGTGAGAGGGTAGAGACAGCAGTGTGTGTGGGTGGTGAAAAAGAACTGGAGCTGGGATGGGGGTGTCTGGCCCAATGAAACCAGGCTCAGGGCAGGAAAAAAAAACTCCAAGCTGGTAATCTGATCCCACATCAAAGGCACTAGAGCAGGCAGAGCATAGTAGGGTTGGCAGTGATGATGGAAGAAATCATTGGCTCACTGATCACTCATCACACTTTTTTGGGTTTTTGTTTTTCAGGTTTCTGTCAGACTGCAAGTTCTGCTTTCAGCAGCTTGATGCCGAGAGATTGGTTTATGGTTGCACATTTGGATGTGCCTGCTTGCAAAAGATGAAATTTAGTAGATGGAAAAAAATATATATATATATGTGCCAGTATTTAATTTCATTTCTTGGATAAATATATATGAAAAAATATTCAGTTAAATTAAAAAAAAAAAACAAAAACAAAATATTATACATCTTATATTTTACAACAGAAAATGTAGCACAAAACTGTCAAATGTACATTAATAATAAAATGAGAAGAAAAAAGTATTTTTAGAAAATATAATTATATGTTTTGTGCCATGAAGGGGCTTCTGGGATAGCCTTTTACTGTTTTTAATCTAAACTGTATGGTTGCAAAACCATACATTTAGAAGTATTTTACTGTAAAATTATGCTAAACGATTTTTCACAGTATATGGTAACTTAAAGTTAACCAAATAACAGGGTTTTACTGCAGCATTTTTAGTTTTTTTTCTGTAAAAATTGCAAATGTTTTACAGTGTATATAGGTCTGTATTGTTTTCTTTAATTGTTCATGTTCATAGCAACTATTTTTACATTTGCTGTCATCTAACACTCACTTAAAATTAATCTTTAAAACAATAACAACCTAATAATTATAGCAAATCTCAAAATGAATGTCCATATATTGTACTGTATAATGTCTGTATAATGTACTGTATATTATCATTTTGTGATGTTGTGAAGTTTTAAGCATTTTATGTGGTTAATGTAGAGAATAATTTAGCGAAAAAGTGTAGAATTTTAATGTTAATATAATAGTTTAATTTAACCGCTTTTGGTTATTGACCATAACATGAAAATAATTATTGGCTTATCAGTATCAGCCATAATTTTAATCGGCACATCCCAATATATTTATTATTTTGTGTTGGGTGATTTTTAAACTTTGTTTCATAAAGTGTATTGTTGTGGGTTTTTTTTCTTCAGGAATATTTAAATATTCCAGTAAAATTACATTATATTAAGTTAAAAAATGCTAAAATCTTGGAATGTGACATAAGAAGTTTATAGTCAGATGTTCTCAGTGCACATAAAGTTGTGTTTTTTGCTAGTGTAAAAGGGACAGAGTTGTGGCAGGGAGGATTACAGATGATGTTGAGCTGTTTTGTCATGGAGGGCAATTCACTTCCTCCCTCAGAAACCAGCGGTGCAATGTGTCTGGAAACAAAGACCACAGGAGTGCAAAAAATGAAGTGATTTTTTTCTTGTTCTTGGTACATTCATTATAGGGGCTGGTTTTCCAGCTCAAAAGCATGTTTTCTACACAAATTATATACAAAACTGTCTTAGAAATGCAAAGGTTCATAGATCATGTTAGTCCATTTATCATTTTACAGTTGTTCACCCTCCAAAGAAACTAGCATGAGTGTTGTTTTCTATACTTTCTTATGTAATCTAAATCATCCTGTGGGTCCTTTACTGCACACAATAGCTGCACTTGAATCCATTGTTTTCTTTGGATGTCCAAAGTGTTAATGATTTGTTTGGCCTCTTTAACTCTAGGATCTTAGTGGTAGAGATCCAAAAGAAGATCAGTTGTCAGATCAGTACTGTTTGCTGCAGGGTACGTCGAGCTGTGAAAGGAAACTCATTTACAAACAGTGCCTTTGTTTAAAGTGAAGTAATACAGACTTATCTGTCATTTTAATATATTATATAAAGTTTGATATTTTTCTAAAAAAAAAAAAAAGTCTTTGTAAGATCTGTTAAAATTATCTGCTATTTGTAGTAACACTGCCACCAGAGAGAGTAATGAAGACTCCCAAATCCTCACTTTCTTCTGAAAATGACAGACAGCATCCACTCAAAGATTCACTCAGGAGAAATGGGAAGAATGATGTAAGTTTTTAGCATACAGAAAACTGCATATGATCCAGTGAATATCAGGTTTGAGATCCTAGTGTCACCTAACAAAACCTTATAAATATCTTTACTGTCACATTTGATTGGTTGAATTCATCCTTTCTGAATAAAGGTATTAATTTCTTTCAAAAAAAACAAAAAACAAAATCTGACCCTAAAGTTTTACATGGTAGCTAATGAATAGTGCTTTGCTAAAACTTAAGAATTGTTTTCTGAGCTGTAGGATATCTTGATCAATAAACATATTGCAAATCCTTCCATCGCTGTGCTGTTGATATAAGGACAAGGAGTGTAATGTGTCTGTCATGGATGAAAATCGGCAAGAGTGGATGATTACACTATGATTTGGACAACAATGGGAAAATAACCAGAGAGGTAAAGCTCAGTATTGACAGAAGACCTACCATCTCATTAAAGTGATAAACAATCATTTAGCTATTGGTGAGTTTATCTCATTGTGTTTGTTGCAGAATATGTTGAGCCTGATGCACACGATCTGTGAGGTGGTTGAGGCATCAGTCAAACAGCTGGTGCTTCGTAATGGCACAACCTTGCGAGTTAAGCTGAATGTCACTCCATTAACCAGCAGAAAAGGTGAAGACTGAACCTATCATTGTAAACAAATGGTCTCATCTGTTTGGTTAAGGCAGTGTTTGATTGCTCTGCTGAAATAATCTTGTTATAATGCAGTGTTACTCACTTTTGTACTTCTTGAGATCGGGATGCTGGAATGTCTCAAAATGAGCGGGATCAAATAGAGGATGCAGTACGGAGTGCAGAGAGCCTTCATTCTCAGATCAGGTGATTTTTTTTTTTTTGTAGTCTTCAGTATATGAGTGAATCATGAGTTTTTCTTGAGAAACATTTATAAAAGAAATGTTTTATTTATCCAGGAGAACAAAATTTGAAGTATTTACCCAGTGGAACAAAATGAAGTCAAATGATAGTTAAAATTCAGTGTTCATAAATTACTAATAAAGAATTTATTTATATTTTATATTAATTATATTTCAGTTTTTAATTTGAGTCCATTAGTTTATTTTTTGTTTTAATAATTTTATGTGCTAATTTTAAATTAAAAACATTTCTAATTTTAATAATGTTTTCTAATAAAGCTTATTGTCTTATTTAATATTTAATTTTAAGCTTTATTTCAATTAATTACATTTTTAAATAGTTTTAGTTAACAATAACACCACTGTTACCAACACTATGATACAATATTTATTAATGTGATTATTGTTCTATGATTTTCTTCTGTCAGACAACTGAACTCGGATCATTTGGGTGTTTCGGAGAGAAAGCACTACTCCGTAGATGAAAACACAGAACGTAGGAATCACTATCTGGATCCGGCTGGAATTGATAACTATACTTCTCAATTTGAAGGTGATAGCTTAATATTTATTATCTGCTTTTCAGCAAGATATTTTTCATAAGGCCAGTGAAAATAGCTGAGCTCGGTTTAACGAAAGCCAGTTTTATTCTAAGTTTATTCAGCTTTATTCTAATTCTAGAAGACTAGATGTTTAGAGCTTCCTTAAATATAATTTATGTTACTATCATAGCTCCAGAAACATGTGCTTCTTCCTGTAACCATCATCATCGCTCTCAACCTGACACCTGCAGCGCTGTGCAGTCATCTGGAAAATCCTTTCCTTTCATCAGGTCACTCAGCATCTGCAGCAAGTCTGTCGGTTATAGTGGAGCCTCAACCAAACCCAGTAAGCTCCATGGGCATCACCCTATGACCTGGTGCCGTCCATCCCAACAGCAGCAACAGCAACCTCTGCTGTACAGCTCCAGCAAAGGCATCCGTGCCCGAGCCAGTGAGACTGCATCCCCTTACAGAAGTAAACATGACAGAGAACTACAGCCTGGGCCAGCTGTTCCTCCTGGGGGTTTTATGCCTGTTCCTCAAAGACATGAACACCATCATCACCATGGGCACCACCATCATCACCATTACCACCCTGCGTAAGAGTTCTGAAAAACTTCCGGAGCAGTGGGCAGCCGGTTATGCTGCAGCACCTGGGGAGCAGTTGGGGGCTCAAGGGGCCTTGCTCAAGGGCACCTTAGTCGTGGTATTGCCAGCCCGAGACTTGAACCCACAACCTTATGGTTAGGAGTTAAACTCTCTAACCACTAGGCCATGACTTCCAATGTTGACATAGAAAATTGTTTGGTTTTAAGGTGCCTAATCTGTGATTAGGGTGCTACATGCATTGCTAAACTTTTAACAAAAGACATTTTGCAGCACCTTAAGAACATACGTTTTGCTTTTCCTTTTACCTTTTTTTCCAGAAATTTTTGAAAATATACCCTAAAAATATATTTATTGCACAATTACATTAGATGAAGTCACACAACTTAATTTAATACAATTCTCAATGGTTAACCCAGAAAATAACAAATTTTTCCTACAGCCACAGAATGTAACCATTGATGGTCACACGTAAGAGACTTCTTTTTTCTTTCCAGCCATCCCAAATCTAATTGCTGTTTAACCTCTGTCTGTTTAGTCATGAGAGTATGAGACAGCTGCTTCTATTAATAACTAACTCCCTCTTGATTATCCACCCTCATGCTCTTGCTCAGCACTCTTCTGTTCTTGGGTTGACGCACATATATATGTTGGTTGAAAGAGGGCAACACTCCACATCTCCTAAAGGCTGACAGCTCCAAGAAGATTCCCTGATCTTGAGAGCTGAAGAACACAGCCATGAAGAGCTTGAAGTTCCTAGCAGCCGAGGGCTTTTTTCAAACTGGCCCAAATGCATGTAAGAACCTCCACTGCTTGTCATACAATCTCTACCCAATCCTCTTCAAAGCCAGCTATCTGCGTGAAGAGGCCTCAATGCTCCACGTCTTGGTCCGGACATGGCCTCTGAAAGAACTCAACTTGCGCAAACTATTGGGCAGGACAGTTGACTGTCCAGATGATCTCATGTCCTGCACCTGCAGGCTCTGTCTGGAGGCCATTCTCACAGGTCTGAGGGACTATGTGCTTCAAGCTCCAAGCATGTATACAAAAATGCTGCGTGTGGTGGATCTAATTGGTCTACAAGACATAGAACACCAGGTCTGTCCCTGCAGACAGACTCTTGGCCGCTGGGCACGAACTGAACTACTTACCCGCATGTGCTACGAGACTATGGTGTCCATGCAGACCGGCCAAGCAGCACCATCAGCATTTGATGTGGAGGTAGATGTCCGTTTTGATGCTTTTGTTACTGGACGGAACTACGAGGTGGTGGCTCAGGCTCTGCTGCTGCACAGACAGTGCCCGTTAAAACTGCACTTCGTAGGCCTGCGTGTGGACTCACTGAGCCTCCGGAACCTCTTTCACCTCTTGAAGCTGGTGGAATCACATAGACTGCAGAAGCTGGAAGTGGTGCACAATGTACATCTGGAGGCTCCACACATTGAGGTATTGCTCTCCCAGCTGAAGTTCCCCCAGCTGCGCTCGCTCACGTTTCCTGCTCAGGCTTTGAATGTACACAGGTTGGCTCTGGAAGACGAAGGCCTCATGGGAGTTCTGGGTGAGCTGATGAGCAAGCTGACTGAACTGAGAGAGCTCTGTCTGGGGTTCTGCACTCTTACAGGGCATCTGAGGAAGCTGCTGAGGTAAAGACTAGAAAACCAAAATGTGACCACAGCTGCCATTTAAACTCATACACATAGGTCATATATACACTAGTTTGGGGTCAGTGATTTTATTTATTTTTACAGTCTTATAAATTTAATGTATTGCTGTGCTGGCAAAGCTGAATTCAGCAGACATTACTCCAGTCTCCAGTTTCACATGATCCTTCAGTCATTCTAATATGCTGATTTGGTGCACAAGAAACATTTCTTATTATTATCAGTGTTGAAAACAGTGCTGCTTAATATTTTTGTGTGAACCATAATACACGTTTTTTTTTCTTTTTTACTGACCCCAGCCTTTAGGATGGTGGTGTATAAGGTATCTTTCACTTAAATATACGATTTAACAGTCTTATTTGATGGTTTGCAGTCTAATCAACTGTTTATCATCAAGCCATGTCTTGCATGTTGTTGTTCTTGTTTGTTGTGTAACTAGTCTACAGACAGCTGTCTCATTGGAAACTCAAAGTAGGTCAGGACATGACTCTGGCAACACAATATGTTCTATGTTTACTGTAAATAGCAGCACATGTTTTATAACAGTCAAAACATCACGTCTCATAGGTGCTGACGCATAAGATATTAATTCACCCCAGAAGCAGATGTAGCATGTTTAATAATATACCTAGGACTTTATATGGATTTAATAGTGAAGTATAAACTTCCTGTTGTGTGTGTGTGTATATATATATATATATATATATATATATATATACACACACATATATATATATATACACACACATACAATACTATTAGAGATTCAGAGGTCAATAATAATAATACTTCTATTCAGCAAAATCAAATAAAAATAAAAAAATAACAAAACAAAATATTTCGAATAAATGCTGTTTTTCAACTTTCAACTTTGAACCTCCTATTCATCAGAGTAAACAAAATTATGGTTTCCACAAAAAATGAAACAGCACAATGGTTTTTAACATTAATTATAGAAACAATAAAAAAAAGGTTTTTTTTTTAATAATATTATTATTATTATTTCTAAAGGATCATGTGACACTGAAGACTGTAGTAATGGCTGCTGAAAATTCAATTTTGCCATCATTGGAATAAATTACTATTTATAAATATTAAAATAGAAAAGTTATTTTAAATATTAATAATATTTCACAATATTACCATGTGACAGTATTAGGCCTTAAAGTTGGGGTTCGGGCGCCAGGGGTAAAAACCACCACATCACCACAATTACCAATTGAATTCATCATGTAAGGATGACACTATTCTATTATATGAAATAAATAAAGCAAGGAACAACAGGGAAGTTGATTCAAGGGTTTTCTATTCACAATCAATTCCAATCCTATTACCTCAATTCAGTACATTATATTTAACATAGAAAAAAAAAAGAAAAAAAAAAAATCACAGTAATTTTGTTTCCAGGCCCAGGAACATTTACCTTTTAAATACCTTACAACAATAAATGAGTGACAAATAAATCAGCAGATAATTAAACAATTAAATAATTCAAACAATTAAGCTTACCTTGTCACTCATTAAACTACTTGGTCTGAAACGTAATTCACAACATCACACAATAATTACAACTAAATTCGGCAACTCCAGCGCCAAAAAAAAAAAATAAAAAAATAAAAAAAACAATCTCCCTACACCAAAAACCTCCTCAAACCACACTACTTAAAATGCCCTGAATTAGCATTGAAATCACCATCATAACCTCACAACCGAATTGGAAAAAGCTCTCTCTCAAACGCTCCATTTACACGCAAATTACTTCCAATAACTTTTCAATGCTTTACGAAATTCAATGAGGGAATCACATTCCTCAAAATACGAATCGTAAGCATTAAAAGCACAAAAGACCACAGCATTAAATGTATCATTAACGCATTAAATGTATCATTAACACATTAATGCAAAGCGGGCTACAACAACACTCACAATCCGTGCGCTCGTATGACCATGACCGGGATTAACCCGCATGCCTAACCCAGGCGAGAGAGAGAGAGAGCGAAAGACGAAATCACACTTCCTTAAATAACTTCCTACACATCTCACATAATATCAACAGCGCCATCCCCACCAATAAATAAAAAAAAAAAGGGTAAATCACTGACGACGGTCACATTCTTCCCCCCCATGGAAAAAGATGCCCTAATGTTCTGCAAAATTATAAACTATATATGCTCATTACAGGAAAATTTGTCAATACATGAAACCCTGCAACAACAACCGCATAAAAAAAACCACTAGTTCCAGCATTCAACATTTACATTTCACTCATTTCCAAATAATTTGGCATTGCAATACGAAGTACTAGCTAATCCAGGACATAATTTAATCAAAACCCTAGAAAATCCTCATCCTCTGGTTCCTCAGTAAAAATCTTCAAGGCTCCCTCCATTTCCTTACGATCCAACTCTGCAGCAGAGGGGAAGGCAGGCTTCAAATTGCACACATGGATTGTACACAAGTCTTCTCCATTGTCCTCACGTACAACCCGATAATTTACTGGACCTAATATTTCTACAATTCGATAAGGCCCGATCCATTTTGCTGCAAATTTAGCTGCAAATTGTTTAGAGGCCTTAGAAAGAGGATGTGCTTTCATCCAAACCCTATAATTTCTGGAGTAATTCACATTCCTACGACCTGCATCATAAAAACGTTTTTGTTTCTCCTTAGCTCGATACAAGTTCTTTTTTTACCCTATCCTGCAAATCTTTAAGAACCCTGAGACTGGTCTGGTGTGGCTCTAGAGCATGTTCAAAAGGTCCTTTCAACCTTCTTTGCAAGAGTAATTCTGCTGGGGAGTATCCAGTACTCTCCTGAACAGCAGAATTGATAGCATACTTCAACTCTGGCAAATAATGATCCCAATGATTATGCTCCCCAAACACGTAAGATGATATCATCACCTTAACCGTCTGATTCACACGTTCTGTGAAGTTGGTTTTGAGTGGTTTTTGCACTCCCCACCTGCTACACAGCTCCTGCAAAATTTCAGAGGTAAATTGGGGACCTCTGTTCGACAACAATAATTTTGGAACACCCCACCGTGTCAATATTTCCTTCCTTAGTGTCTGTGCAATTGTCACAGCAGTAGCTTTTCGAAGTGGAAACAACTCCACCCAATGGCTATAATAATCTACTACTACCAATAGCTGGGTGTTACCTTGCATACTACGAGGCAATGGTCCCTTGAGATCCACGCCGAGCAATTCTCATGGTCCATGTGCTTCAGTCTGCCGTAACATGCCAGCTGGTTTACGACACTCAGGTTTACATTGTTGACAACTGACAATTTTTTTTTACTAATTCTGAAACATCTCTCCACATGTTTGGCCAAAAGGCTATTCCATTTACCTTTTTTGTGTCTTATAACGACCAAAATGCCCACTTAACGGGTTGGAATGACATGCTTCCAGCATAGTCTGGTGAAGGATCTGTGGGACATACACTTGAAAATGGATTCCTTTGGAAGGATGAGTCATCTTCCGTTAAACCTTGTCCTCTAAAATGACAAATCCAGAACCAGAATCATCAGGACTCTGCATATTATCAACTATACTCTTATATAGTCTTTGGACCTGATGATCAAACAAAAGAGTAAAAAGAACATGAGACTCCTTGTCTGATAAATTACTCTCATTGACTTTGCTTTGCACTAACTCCACAAGTTCTAGACTAGTTTCTTCCTGCACATAATTCTCAATATACTCACTTGCTGACCACTTAATCTGGACAAGAGGGACAGAGGAATAAAGAGAAGCAGTAGGCTTACAATCCACAGGTGGTATACATGACATCCATGAATCCCCTGAGGTAATTGGTGGCTGAAAGGGGAAAACACGATTTTTCAGGTCCCCTGATAAACTGTACAACTGATCTTTAATATAAAGCTGCAAACCAGTCAACCCTATGAAATCTAACCCCAGCACCATTGAATAAACAAGGTTCTTAGCTGGAAGGATTACTGTAGGAACCTGAAAATGCAAATCGTGCAAATAAAAATCCAGCAATTTCTATTCAAGAGGAACAGTAGCATCACCATTAGCCAGATAAAGTGGTCCTTCTTGCCATACATCAAGTTGCTTATGTCCTTTTATCTTATTCCATAAATCAAAATGCAACGTGTAGGTGGCCCCTGTATCTACAAGTGCTTTCCCAGTACAGTTCCTCACAGTTAAGGGAACAACTAACTGTCTAAGAACTACAGGGCCAACTCTCTTGTCCTGTCTGCTACCAGTTGGGTTCTTTACAAGTCGTTGAGTATCATAAGCAGATACTACACCTCGTTGATGACTATGACCCTGGAATTCTTCACCATTCTGGGCCTGCCCTCCAGAGTGTTTTCCACTTAAAGCAGCCTTGAAATTAGGACAAGAACCTGGAGAATGATTCTCATGACACCTCCAACACAAGAGACTTAGATTTCGTTGCTCTAAAGGCAAGATGGCCTTTCTATCTTCCTCTTTTATTTTTCTAAATTGTGAATTCTGGTCTAATGTATTGTTCTTACACAAATGCACCCGATTATACCTTCTCTGAAGATCAAAATCTCTCTCCATTTGAGTCCCCAGTCTCACCAGTTCTCCAAAAGTCTGGGCACGACCTCGAAGCTGACTAGCAAAACAAGGATTCATAGCTTTTAATAGGGCCTTTAAAACCTCATCCTCAGTAGCTTCCTTTTTCCAACACTTAGCTTGAAATGATAATGTAAAGTCACGGACACTTTCACTTGCCCCTTGTAACCGATTTCATACTTGATCCTTCAACACATCTTGATAGTCTTCTGGCAAAAAGACAGCTAAAAAAACTTGCTGAAAATCTTCCCAGGTGTCAATTTGAAATCTCACTGTCTCCCACCAGTCACGGGCAGAAGCATGTAGAACACTACGCATTGTTGCAAGTATTTCACTATTTGACATTGGTCTGAGAGCTAAGAAATCTTTACATCTTTCCAAGCAAACTAGAGGATCGGTCTCATCATGCACCCCCCCCCCCCCAAAGGAAGGAAATACCATCTTAATAGGCAGCACACGACCACAGGTCAAATTTGATGGAGCAAAACCCTGACTAACCAAATCACCAGTATTACACTGTGCAGTTGAACCTAAACATAGCTGAGAAGTAGCAGGGGCAACACCCTCCTGTTCAGCTAACTTACTATCACATTGAGTGCTTTTCTGCATCAGCGCATCAAGTGAAGTTTGCACAGTAAATACTTGCTCCTTCAGACTGCGTACTTCTTGTAACTCCTTTCCACCTACACAATGTTCTTTGATAGCTGTTTTAAAAGAAGAAAATAATGAATTGTTAGCATCATCAAGCAATTCCTTAAACTCAGTACATGACTGTTTTGCATTCCACTTAATAGCATCAATTGTTTGATTGCTAGAACTTTGCATACGATCATTAAAGACCTCCAAAAAATCCATTTGTGCTTTTTCAACTACTACTAACGTCTCTTTAGGAATAGCTCTAGCACAAAGTTTAGCATTCTCCTCAAACCATTTTTTCCGCCAGGCTACAGTGTCCACAAATACACTTAAGTGAATCAATTGCCTGAGAAAAGATAGTTAAATCATCTGCTTGGTTCCCTGAACCAATCAGAGGGACACCAAGAAATGGCTGTTCTAAATCAGTGTCATCGTCTAATAAAGACCGCTCCACATTCTGAGGAGTCAAAGGGCTATCATGAAATGATTCCAGACTGCCATCATCTCCAGATCCAGTAAAATTTATAAGGGGAGAACAGGGTTCCATAATTACACAAATAATCACAATAAACCAATAAATAAACAACATCTGAGGGTCCCAGGAACATTTACCTTTTAAGTACCTTACAACAATAAATGAGTGAAATAAATCGGCAGATAATTAAACAATTAAAAAATTCAAATAATTAAGCTTACCTTGTCACTCATTAAACTACTTGGTCTGAAACGTAATTCATAACATCACACAATAATTACAACTAAATTCGGCAACTCGAGCGCCAAAATAAATACAAAAAAAAAAAAATCTCCCTACACCAAAAACCTCCTCAAACCACACTACATATAATGCCCTGAATTAGCATTGAAATCACCATCATAACCTCACAACTTAATTGGAAAAAGCTCTCTCTCAAACGCTCCATTTACACGCGAATTACTTACAATAACTTTTCAATGCTTTACGAAATTCAATGAGGGAATCACATTCCTCAAAATACGAATCGTAAGCATTAAAATCACAAAAGACCGCAGCATTAAATGTATCATTAACACATTAATGCAAAGCGGGCTACAACAACACTCACAATCCGTGCGCTCGTGTGACCATGACCGGGATTAACCCGCATGCCTAACCCAGGCGAGAGATAGAGAGAGAGAGAGAGACGAAATCACACTTCCTTAAATAACTTCCTACCTGGTTCATCGTATATACGATCAACAGCGCCATCCCCAGTACTAAATAGAAACAGCGTAAATCACTGACGACGATCACAGCCATTTTACTGTATTTTCATCAAATAAATGCAGTCTTGAGACTTCTAGATGTATAGATCATGTGCAGCAGAGTTGCAAAAATATGTATTGCTCAGTCACTCAATTTTTTTTTCAGAGATCTCAATGCAGCTCAACTATATACATAATATTATATGACGTGATTCATTAATAATATTGTTTACTGAAATTGGTGTAAATTCCAGTGTTGTAGTTTGATGCTTAATCTTAGGATAATTCCTAACCACTTGTTTTGAGTAACTATAATCTGTTTGTTTTGCCAGTCCACTGAACACTCCGCTGCAGTGTATCGAGTTAGCAAACTGCAGTCTTAACGCAGTGGACATGGCCTACTTCGCCAACAGCCTGCACAGTGAGCACATAGTAAAGCTGGACCTCAGTGGTCATGAGGTAGCTGACCTCTTCCCCATCACCTTCCGGAAGCTTCTGCATCGCTGCTGTGCCACACTCACTAGTGTAGGTCTGGAGGAGTGTGGACTGGATGATGACAAACTGGATCTGCTCACCCAAGCACTGAGACCCTGTCACAGGCTACAGGAACTGAAGATCCTGGGTAATCCACTGAGCACAGCTGCTCTGCACAATCTTTTTAATATGCTGGCTCTGGGCTTTCCTGCATTGAGGTACAGTAAAACCGTGTTCATTGTTGTTAACTATTTGGTTGTTTTTCTTGTAATTTGAATGTATTATGTATTGTCTCACAGATATATTGAGCTGCCCGTCCCACGTGACTGTTATCCTGAAGGTGTAACCTACCCACTGGATGAAAGCACGCTGATAAATTACGACAGGGAGAAGTTCCAGCAAGCCAGAACTGAACTTACTGGCATCCTAGAGAGGGAGGGAAAAGGACATATAGAAGTCTGCACGCCATTATTTGGAGCCTATGATCCTGACATCAACGAGACGAGCAATGAGCTGGGAGTCTCCATGCTGCACTCCTTCAGCAGTGTCATAGGCAACTTCATTGACACAGTCAGTGTTACCCAACAGAGAGAGCAACAAAGCAATGAGCAGTGAATCAGTATATTAGAATGATTTCTGAAGGAGAAACGGCTGCTGAAAATTCAGCTTTGCCATCACATGAATAAATTACATGTTAAAATTATATTCAAATAAAAAAGTTATTTTAAATTGGAATATTTCACAATATTACTTTTTACAGTACTTTTGATCAAATCAATGTGGCTTTGAGCAGGAGACTTTTTTCAAAAACTTCAACAAAAAAAAAAAAATCTCACCAACTCCAAAAGTACAGAAAGACCTAAAGCATTAATGGCTGCAATTAACATTTGCTGTTTAAAGCTTTAGAAATAATGCATAACATAATATTTGCAACACAAGTGTTTTATAGAGAGGCTCACTGAATAAAAGGCATAACTAAATGTGACTTTGTTCACTTAAAATATTATAATTAGTCAATTTTGATGTTCTATAATACTTACAAAAATAATTAATATGAAAATATGCAGTTAAGGCCTGGATTTGTTATAATGTAATGTTGAAAAGCTAGAGTTATATTTTATCCACTGACATTTATGGCTGTGTAAAGCATTGATAACTTATACTCAGTATTTCAGTATCAGTAGCGATATTATTGACACTTGCCTTCATTTATAGTACTTGAATGCCATTAAATACAATGCATGACATGATTTATTTGTGTGATTGTACTTTTGTAACTGATGAATAGTGAACTATTTAGGTTAACTGTAGTTCATTTTACTGTATGAATGTTTGAGATTTTTAATGTCAAAGTCACTATGTATTTGGTGCTTTTAGTGTTTTTTAAAGTAAGTCTGTATTTAAATAAACAGACTTATCTTTGGAGTCTACTGTATCATCCCATTAAACTTTGAAAGATTTATTGACTGTACAACAACATTATCATGACTTTTCATGAAAAAAACAACAACAGACATTTGAAGACTTATATCAGAAAGGAAATTTTAATAAGTATAGGGACTCATCACATAATACATTTTCTCTTAAATACAAGACACCGGACATCACACCTAAAAGGAGCTTTAGTCCCATCCTACTTCTTCGCCCACTCCTCTTTTTCTTTCCTTTCACGAACAACCTCCTCCAGATAGGGCTCAAGGTAATGCACATCCTACAAGGAACAATATTAATTGTTCAAAACATTTGAAGCAGATGTATAGTAACAAAACACACACGTCTACATCTAATGAATTTTCCAAAACCATGGTGAAGAATACAATCCTATTCAGAAAAATTTAAAATGAGTACTTCAAAAATATATATATATTTTTTATTTTTTTTTATTAATTTTTTTTTAGTGGGGCTCGAAAGTTTGGGCACCCTGAAGGTTTTGCCATGGCCTTCAGAATCTGCTGACCTCAACATAACTGAAAATCTATGGATAGACCTTAAAAGAGCAGTGCATGACAGACAGCCCAGAAATCTCAAAGAACTGGAAGACTTTTGTAAGGAAGAATGGACGAAGATACCTCAAACAAGAATTGAAAAAATTTTGTAGTCTTTGCTGGCTACAAAAAGCATTTACAAGCTGTGATACTTGCCAAAGGGGGCAGTACAAGGTATTAACTCTGCATGGTGGCCAAACTTTTGCAGATGCCATTTTTTGTTGTCTGTTATTTTGAAAGTGTAAATGATGGAAATAAAAGCTAACTTTTTTTTTGACATATTATAAGAATGTCTAATCTATAATTACATATTTAAGCACACTACACAAAGAAAAAGCAGCTAAAATTAGTATACATTCAGCTCACCTCCTCATATTTAGTCCACTGATCCTTGGGAAGAATCTGTTGTTTCATTGAAAGATCCAGAGCTCTCTTGACTCGGAACATTCTGTCATTGTAAACTTGTTCTGGGAGCCGACGAATGGCTTCCTTCACATCACTGTCCTCATTGATGGTATCATCCCGCATCAAGCCTATATGACATGCAATGACACAGAAATTGATACATTTGCATATATGAATGTGTTTCAATGTAAATATCAATCCACGAAGGTCACAAGTTCTAAACAATGCTTTTAAGGGGAAAGTACTGCTTACCAAGTTTGTTGAAACCGCATGCATTGTAGTACCACTTCCTGAAGCCCACCAAGAGCCTGCTGGTTGCAGCTGTACAGGGACAGGAAAATATATAAAAACCAAAACTGGAGATATGGAACGAGACAAGTAGATAATATCCAATCAGAACACCTTAAACCCACACGACTTAAACGTATTCTGTGGTTAACGGATCCGGTGCTTATGACAGTTGTGGACTGGGTATTATAGCAGAAAACTCACTTATAAGCATGATGCACCGCTGACATTAGATTCAGTTAACCGCCTGTACGCCCGGTTAACCATCAGTGAGTGAATCACGGAGCATTTATTTCTTCCTAATGTATCGTTTACAATAATTAGGACACAAATAAACAGTTACTACAAGTGACATGTGGGAAAGGAAACAGAACAAAGTCATATTTCGACTGGTAACATACAGCCCGCTGGCGCAGACGGGGACACACAGTAGAGGACATCAGTGCTTTACATCACAAAACCAACTGCCTCGTCTACAAACAGACTTGCGAGCAGCACAGAAAGCAGATATATTATAAATTAACTCTTGAAAATGATGGTAACTAATTCAGACGCTCGCAATTTCCCAAAACGATCAAACAAATAACAAATTTTACCTGGTGCCCTCGACGCCATTTCTGTTCACTAGGAAAGTCGCTCAGGATTGTGGGATATGTGACGTCTCGTCCGGTGATTACGCAATCGGCTTTTCTCAGCCACAGCTGTCACAATATTTAGAATGTTTTTTAAAAAAAAGTTTTTCATGACCTGTCCCCAACCCGCATTCTCACTATTTTATTTAAACTCTCACTAAATATTTCGAACAGTACATGTACATTCATGTGTTTTTTCATTAAGTCATTACTCTTTCCAACTGTCTATGTTTCCACCACATATTACATGATAAAAATTACATTTTAAACATTTTTGGAATAAAATGTCAGATACCAAGGGATTTATAGATAAATACATATTTATGTATACTCGCTTCCTCATATTTAGCCCATATGTTTCTATAGTTTGACCAAATTTATTATAAATTTATTATAAATGATGCACAATAAAAATGTGATAATTACTTTGCATATTTAATTGCATTCATGATCTTCACACGGTTGGTAACCATGTACAACTATAGTGACAAATGTGTGTGGATCTCAGGCAACAAAACAGACTTTTAATAACTGTCTTCTGTTCTATTCTGTCAGAATAGACCAAATCATATACCTCAAGTGCATGAGGTGTGGAGGACATTATCTTCCTCTTTTTAAGAAGATCTCAGAGGTTAAAAAAGTTCTGAGGTCAGACCATGGGTCAGACATACCCAAATGAAATTAAAGTTACTTCCTATATGTATTTTCTTTGAGATAAAAAAAATGAACTTTACAGCTTTTCGAATAAAAAAATATCATTAAAGGTTGCTCTGATAGTGGCCTTCAGCTCTTCTGCATTCTTGGGTCTGGCATATCACATTTTCCTCTTCACAATACCCCATAGATTTTCTATGGGGTTAAGGTCAGGCGAGTTTGCTGGCCAATTAAAAAAACAGGGATACCATGGTCCTTAAACCAGGTACTGGTAGCTTTGACACTGTGTGCAGGTGCCAAGTCCTGTTGGAAAATGAAATCTGCATCTCCATAAAGTTGGTCAGCAGCAGAAAGCATGAAGTGCTCTAAAACTTCCAGGTATACGACTGCGTTGACCTTGGACCTCAGAAAACACAGTGGACCAACACCAGCAGATGACATGGCACCCCAAACCATCACTGACTGTGGAAACTTTACACTGGACCTCAAGCAACGTGGATTGTGTGCCTCTCCTTTCTTCCTCCAGACTCTGGGACCCTGATATCCAAAGGAAATGCAAAATTTTCTTTCATCAGAGAACATAACTTTGGACCACTCAGCAGCAGTCCTGTCCTTTTTGTCTTTAGCCCAGGTGAGACGCTTCTGACGCTGTCTGTTGTTCAAGAGTGGCTTGACACAAGGAATGCGACAGCTGAAACCCATGTCTTGCATATGTCTGTGCGTAGTGGTTCTTGAAGCACTGACTCCAGCTGCAGTCCACTCTTTATGAATCTCCCCACAGTTTTGAATGGGTTTTGTTTCACAATCCTCTCCAGGGTGCGGTTATCCTTATTGCTTGTACACTTTTTCTACCACATCTTTTCCTTCCCTTCACCTCTCTATTAATGTGCTTGGACACAGAGCTTTGTGAACAGCCAGCCTCTTTTGCAATGACCTTTTGTGTCTTGCCCTCCTTGTGCAAGGTGTGCAATGGTCACCTTTTGGAGAACTGTCAAGTCAGCAGTCTTCCCCATGATTGTGTAGCCTACACAACTAGACTGAGAGACCATTTAAAGGCCTTTGCATGTGTTTTGAGTTAATTAACTGATTAGAGTGTGGCACCAGGTGTCTTCAATATTGAACCTTTTCACAATATTTTAATTTTCTGAGATACTGAATTTGGGATTTTTCTTAGTTTTCAGTTATAATCATCAAAATTAAAAGAAATAAACATTTGAAATATATCAGTCTGTGTGTAATGAACGAATATAATATACAAGTTTCACTTTCTGAATGGAATTAGTGAAATTAATCAACTTTTTGATGATATTCTAATTATATGACCAGCACCTGTAAGGTCTGAGTGTGGAAGATTCTGGTGGAAGGGCAGAAGGTACTTGGATCTGGACTGCTTCCTCTTCGCTGATTTCTTGAAGCAGAGAAGCATGCACAGCCACATATAAATAAAAACTTAGACTCTCTGAAAGAGACACTTGGCTTGATATTCAATGCATGTCAGAATTTAATGGCACAACCTTTTTTCTGTGCAAGATCAGGCTTATTATAGACATCTGGTGAAGCAGCTTGGTGGTCCGTGAAGTGTCTCCATGTCTCTCTGTGAGGGTCTGTGGACGAGCGGCTGTCTGGTGCTGTGCTGCAGCAGTATGAGATGTGAGCGCTGGTGCAGTGCGCGTGTCGACTGCTGGCCAGCTGCAGATAAAGGCCTGGAGAGCAACAAACTCACACATCATCGACAAACGTGCATGACGACTCAGAAGAGTTTTCCTGGGTGGAATAATATGCAACAGTAGTGTATTATGTTAATTCTGATTATGTGCAATTGTAAAAAAAACATTCTTTTGATTTAGTATCTCATATACATTTTTATACAAACTTTCTGTGACTGACAGTATTGACTCCATTCAATGTCATTACAGCAGTCACATGATTAAATCATCTATACAAGGCGCAAAGGGGAGAAAGGATTCAGTTTTTATTATAGCAGTTACTGAGCTGACATCTTTTAAAAATATGACAACCAGCATATAAACCTCCTCATATACAAACTGATGCGCAAATGAGTCACAGCGCCCCCTATCGCACGGATGAATAATTTAATAATCAATTCAGCCAAGGGACACAGGGATTTAATTACTTTTTATTACAAAATAACATAACACGGCTGTATCAAGTCAGGGATAAATGCAAATAACCTGATGTGTAAGAATAATGTAACCTGTTATGAAAATGTTGTTTTTATACCAATATGAATAAAACAAGTAGTTTTTGAGGCATTTAAATAAAGGACTTTACTGCACTGTAACAGATAAGTGTTTAATTATTGTGATATACAAAACAGAGAGTTGTCACAGGTAACATCGATAAAACCAAAGACCTATGGACCATTTTAAAAAGTGCTTGCACAATTACAAAAATTATCTTTACAACAAATGGCACAACATTGTTTTAACAAATGTATATCACAGTATATAACATTTTCTTTTAATTTGTCTGGTTGACAAGCAAAACTAAAGCTGCTTTTGGGTAAATGCTCACAACACTGAAGCTCGGGGAGAATTTAGGGAAATAATATTGTTACTGTAGTAGGTTTTTGAAAAAATAAAATAAAAACAAAAACAACACACTGTAGGCCAATACTTCAATATATATTTTATAAACATATAAACTATGACTTTTTTATATTTGGAGCAGCTAAAATGTTACTCTTTTATGTTTAAACAAAGAAAATACTTTCATGAAAGTAAAGACAAGTATGTTGCGTGTCAACATGAAATTTCTATCATGCAAAACAACAGTAAATAATGAAACAGAAGCATCTGAAAACATGATTAAAAAGAACAAACTGAAGGCTCAAAGCATAGTGAGCACAACAAACTAATGGAGTGGCAACAGCTGAGCAATTTCACTTCAATGACCGCAATTAGACTTGTACTTTCCTATGAAAACCTACCACCATTCTGACCATTTCTGTTTTCTAAGATAAGCATTTCAGTAAGTTTGAGAACAAAAGCATTATATTTTCAACCTCAACCAGGTCAGAACAGTTCAGAACCATTTAGCTTTTTTGTCCAATTTGCATGCTTGTATTGAGAAACTGCTAAAAGAAGCACTTTTTTGACATTATAAAAGTCTTTTTTTTGCATGTGAGACTGAGCGCACATGAAGTATGCATGAAAATGCACATGCACAGAAATACATAACACATTATATACAAACAAAACTATTAAAATCTTCCAGTGTTGATGATAAAAAGTCTATATAATGTGAAATCGGGGGCCAGGGGTGGCGATGATGTCACTGTAGGGCTCGTCCTGCCTGAGCTCCACTGCCTGCTGTTTCTTTAGCACGAGAAAGCTGTAGAACTTAGCAGCTGCTTGTTTCTTGTTGTTGTTTCTGCACAGATCCAGCAAGCTGATCGATTCTGCTCCGGTCTTAGCAATGACTCTCTGTGGAGAATAAGAGGAAGCAATCAGTGGAAGAATTGACAGGGTATTTATAGATATTAAATAATTGTATGCTTCATATTACACTAAATATGCCCTGACAGATCTTGTTTATCATGATATGTAGATATGTTTCAATTCTGCCAAACCTGTAAACCGTGCAGCATCTGCTGTGTCCTCTTGTTCCACCTCCTCTCCTCCTGATCCTGGTCTCCGCTTTGACCTTCCTCCTCTTTTAAACACAAATATAGATTTAACAGAGTGATGCGATCTGATGGGAATCGAGTACAACCAGTGCCCAGAAAGTCAAATTCCTCATATGATAAATTGTAATAAATGTAGATTAATTAAAAAACACACAATTATACACAAAAATGGGCATTTAAAAATGAAGTCTAAACAGCTGTACTATTAGGATGCTTAGTGCTGAAAATGTTAAAGTGACTACAGATTGTTTGGCTGTACTAAACAGGATTTCTTATTAGAAAAATAAACTGCAGTCTTGAATAATGTCAGTTATTCTCATTTAACTCCTTGGTCCTAATTTGTGCTTGTTAAAGCCTCCTCACCTCCTCCTCCTCCTCATCATCCTTCTTCTCTTTGCTCTTCTCTCCTATCAGGTCGAGCTCAGGGATGAGCTGTGAGATATTGGCCGGTTCCTCAGGTGGAAGGTCCACCTGCTGCATGTTCACGTGCCGTGTGGACACAATGGAGGAACGATCATCCTCAAGCATCTACCAGAAAACAAGCAAGAGCACCAAATTAGCAAACCACATACAGTGGGGTCCAAATCCCACACTAAAAATCTGATTTCAAATCTCACAGGTAAGGCAGGCTCTGTGTCCTGAGCTTTGCGCTTCTGTCCACGGGGTCCAGATGGAGGAGGCATGACTGATTCATCAAGGGTGGTGCGACTGCCCTCCATGGCTGAAGCCTGCAGAACACTGGGCTCCTCCAGGATGGTCTGGTCTGCAGAAAGCCAAACATGGGCATTAGTGACAAACTAGTGCACTACTGTTAAAAAGTCTCTTATGCTTACCAAAGCTGCATTTATTTATTCCAAAATACAATAAAACAGGAATATTGTGAAATGTTGTTACATTATAAAATAATTGTTTTCTCATTGTCTTCAAACTTTTATCATGCGCAGTATGTGTCAGTCTTTCTTACCAATGATGTCTCGTTGCTGAGACAGGGCCTCTTCTCGTGGCACCTCAGGGTTCTCCAGGTCTTTGAGGAACTCATCCAAGCTGTCTGCTTCTCCGCCCTTTCTCCTCTTCCTCAGTTCATCGGGCACCAGAGGGGTCAGGCAGCGTGTGAACATCTGCACAGAGAGGAAGAGCTGGTCTTAGGACAGATTATACTAGAGAAGATTTCTAATAAACTTGCTGTATAAACTTGTGTAGCAATTCATTGGGAAACAACATTATTCAATGCCAAGATTACAAAAAACTGTCCAAATAGATTTCTGTGTTTAATTATGAGTAAAATACTGGCAAAAACAGCCATATCCAAGGCCACTTACGTATTTTGTTGCACTAAAGCCTGTATTAATGTCTCACAGCTTGTTCCAGAGATCTGTCCTGACCTTGAGCAGTCTGCTGTTCCAGAGGGGCTGAGCTGGCAGAGAGAAGAGCTTCTCCACTCCTCCTGTTTCCTTCCACATCATCAGCTTCTTGGTGGGGGGAGCCAGATCCAGAGTGGTGACAATGTCGGAGTAGTCACTCAGCTGGGCACGGATGGTCTTACTGTCCAGCTCCTTCACACTGTCCACAATCAGCTTCCTCTTTCTTTTTGCTTTGGTTTCCTTCACTAATAATGTAAGAGTTTGGTTTGATGAAAGGCATCTAAGATAACCAAAATTAGGTTTTGTTTGCAAGAGATGTTTAGGTACACTGGCGCAAAAAATGCAGTTAAAGGGAAAGTTCACCCAAAAATTAAAATTCTGTCATCATTTACTCACCCTGAAATCATTCCAAACCTGTATGACTTTCTTTCTTCTGTGGAACAGAAAGAAGATATTTTGGAGAATGTTGGTAACTAAACGGTTTTATCTCCTATTGACTTCCATTGCACAGACCAGCAAATGAAAATCAGTGGGAAACAAAACTGTTTGGTTATCATTTTTGCATTAATTTGTTCAGGAGAAGGAAATGACATGAGAGTGAGTAAATGATGAAATAATTTTTTTTTTGGTTGGAAGTTTTTGAACACAGTAGTATAGAAAAAAGTTTTTTTTTTTTTTTTTTTTTTTATTTATACTTGACCTGCCAATTTTTCTCTTACCTCACCACTGATTACTGCACATTAAAAATCTAATAAATTATTTGTTACAAGTTTTTTTTGACATGACAGTTTAAAATTCATCAACATTTATTGGAAAACGATGGCACAGTGACTCATTTATCATTTTAAATATAATTAATTAATCATAATTGTAATTATTTATATATTTAACATGATAATGAATAATTATAAAATATAAAAAAAATTATATTTAGATACTAATAATATAAAATAGTGTGGTACATAATAAAATTTGTTTATATATATATATTTTTGCCAAAACCTAATTCATGACAGTCAGCTAGATTATTTTACCTTGGTGTAATATTTAAAGCAGAAACTATCCAATCAGTGACCAGAAAACATAGTGATAGTTCAAGTGACAGTTCTGTTAACTGGCCAGTCATATTGTTGATCCCTGTATTATCCCTGTATTACCTGTGATGTCAATGGGCTCCAAAGCAAAAGCCTCCTCCTCATTATGGACAAGGGTGGTCTGTTCGGTCTGGTCTGTCATGGTGGGCAGCTGCTCCACAGGACCAGAATCAGGAGTGTCTGGACCTCCTGCTGCTATTGAACAAAATGCATTTTTTTATTATTATTATGCATAGTACCAAACATGTAATATATAATAATCATTATGTTACATGCATTCTTACGTGAAAGGTTGTCAAAATCATCATCATCATCTCCACCGTGGTCTTGGGGCATCATCACACCCTCAGCGATGGCTGAAGGGTCATCGAAAATACCACCTCCATCCTCGTTACTGAGCAGCTTGTCCACTGTAGGTACAGAAAGCAGCCGGCTCAGTCTCAACGGATGCTTGTAAATGTAACTTTAACTTATAAGGTGCTCATGGATGCCTCTCTTACCCAGCATGCCTCCCTCTGTGCTCTCCATAGGGTTGTCTCCAAAGTCATCCTTGTATTGGTCGTACTCTAGGTGATTGGACTTGTCAGCAATCTGTCCGCTACTTGACTCTGACTCCAGCAGCAGGTTAGATGCAGACGCCCCATGGATGATGTCCACTTCAAATGCACCTTCCTCTCGCATCATCTCTCGGTCATCCATCCCGAAATCAGCTGTTGAGGAAATTGTGCTATAAATCATCTACTGTATGAGGACAATGCGATGTGAGTGCATAATCAATTTAAACAATAAAAACAGATAAAAACCCTAGACAAAAAAATACTAAAAACATAATGCTGAGAGTAAAGAGGATGTGTATATGCCATACCAAAATCATTCTCCTGCAGTAGATTGAGGTTTCCCACTTCTTCACGCATGGTGATCTCCTCCACACGCGACTGATTCAGGGTGAACTGTTGAGCAACGTCAATGTCGCTGCAATCCACAAAACAAGGAAGGGTCAACACTGATTGCATGCAAGTCTAACAACCTTTACACATTTAGCTAAGTTAAAGCTGAACATACTCTAGGTCCGGAAGTGGCTGATCGAAGTCGTGAAATTCTTCGGGTAGTGTAATGGCATTGTAGGCAGCTTCACGGTTCTCCTCAGGCAGGTCGACCACACCTGTGTCAAACAGTCCACAAAATATTATCTCTTGCAGTACAATAGCACAAACGTCTTATGTAGTCCAGCCACAACTTACCTGGGCGAAAAGCCATTTTGATTTTAATAAAAGCCTCATTGCAGTCTGCCAGCAGGTACTTGGCTTTTCTGTGGTAGATCCTCACTACACCCAGGAGTAAGTGACCAGATGTACGGAGAGCCATTTTCACCTATCAAATTAAGAAAAAATTATATAAAAGAATGGAGCTGCTTTAGAGCTGCTCAGTCATGATGTCAATTTAAAAACCATCCCAGAAGGAATTTTTGATTTATGAATAAAATAAGGTCTGTGAACATCATTGAAAAGATTTTCATGGTTTGTTCTAAACATAAAGTAGCTATGTTTACATTCCCACAAATATTCTGTTTATAATCGGATTGGTGTGTCAAACAGACAGAAAAGCCTTTGTGTGAACACTTCAGTCCATCTGATTGAGCTTGATCTGAATAAAATTTTGACTGGATTGACCAGGTTATTAAACTAAAACTAAAACCATATATATATTTTTTCGTTATTTGAAATAAAATAAAATTTGAAATAAAATATATGTATTGTATGCATGTATTTTAATACTGATGTACAAAAATAACTGAATAAAAGTGAATAAAACTGATATAGGTATATTTATAATAATAAAAAAACAATAAAAACTATACAGACATATTTAAAAATGATGAAACAACAAAATTACCCAAACTTTAATTATTTTTTAATATAATATTATATATAATATATATATATATATATAAATATATATGCAGTACAGACCAAAAGTTTGGAAACATTACTATTTTAATGTTTTTTATTTTCTTCTGCTCATACAAAGCCTGCATTATTTGATCAAAATAAAAATGTAATATGTATAATGTAATATTGTGATATATATATATTTAAAAATAATTGTTTTTAAATTTATTATACTTTAAATCATAATTTATTTCTGTGATGCATAATACATCACATGATCCTTTAGAAATCATTCTACATTATCAAAGTTGGAAACAGTTTCTGCTGCTTAATATTTTTTCAGAACATGTTGATATTTTTTAGGATACTTTGATGAATAAAAGGAATAGCATGTTTTTAAAAATATAATATTTGTAATAACAATATACACTACTGGGCAGTAATTTGGGGTCATAATTTTTTTTTTTTTTCTTCTTTTAAATAAAATCAATATACTTTTATTCAGCAAGGATGTGTTAAATTGATAAAAAGTGATAGTAAAGAAAATATATTATTAGAATATATATTATTAGAAATTTTTTTTTATTTTGAATAAATGCATCAAATATATTAGACAGCAGAACTGTTTCCAACACTCATAATAAATCAGAATATTAGAATGATTTCTAAATGATCATGTGATAGACTGGATGATGTTTAATGTGACACTGAAGGCTGGGAGTAACTGATGCTGAAAATTCAGCTTTGCATCACAGGAATAACTATTTTTTTTTTAAAGTATATTCAAATAGAAAACTAATATTTTAAGTTGAATAATATTCAACAATATTACAGTTTTTTCTGTATTTTTGATCAATATAAATGCAGGCTTGATGAGCAGAAGAAACTTAAAAACATTAAAAATAGTAATGTTTCCAAACTTTTGGTCTGTACTGTATATATATATATATATATATATATATATACACATAACTGTAATCTGTCTCATTATTACCAAAATAGCACTGGTGTAGATCTGAAATAATCTAAACCACAGGAAAAAAAATTAGCATGTGAATGCCTAAATCAGACTATTTTCTCAATTGGATTAAAAAATGTAAACAAATACTGTAAGTGAATCGGATTGCAATGTTTAGGGTTCATATAAACAGAGCTTTCAGAATCTGAAATCAGATTGGATTCATTCTGAGTGACGATAATTTGTGGATGTAAACATTACTAGTCATACCTCAAACATGAAATCTTAAATGTTTGGGTTTTAGGACTACAAACTGAACAACACTATTACTTTAAACAGCTCTGCATTTTAAGCTCTGTCATGACATCTAAAAACAATGAAGAAACAAATTGAATCCACAAGAAACATTTAAAAAAAGAAACCTGAACAGCATGATTTCATGAGAATCCATTAACCTTTGGAGAAATGATGCTCTCTACACTGCTCTCCAGATTGCACTCAAAGACGTGTGCTTTGGTCAGCTTCTTATCCCAGTGGGCCGCCAACCAGATTTTGGCCAGCGGCCCACGTTTGCTGAGGACGAAGTGGGCGTAGAACATCGTCCCTGCACCTTCTCACACTGAGGTGGAGGGGGACGCTGATCCTGCAGAATAAAATGGCACTGCTGTTAGGCACAATTAATCATTTGATTGCTCTAAAAGGTGATTTGTTTAATTTTTTTATGTTAATCAACTTTCCTCTATACCGGCTTAATGTGCAAAAGAAAAAAAAACTTTAAGCAAGCCATACACAGTTTAATGCCTTGAAAGTTTCAATACTGTGGGTCTGTGGCGGTATGAAAACATTGCTGTTTGTTTGAGTTTGTGGCAGGACTGTGTCAGTCTGACCAAGCAAGGGATGACCGTTTAGGAAACTTCTTTAATGTTTATGCTGGTAATAGTGTCACTCAGATCTTTTAAATGGTTTGTTTCAAAGAAAAAAAAAAAATAAATAAGATTCAATCATTTCATTCTGTCATAACATAAAACCAACATTCAGTTAAGTTTCTAGTTACATGTAATTTCACGTATTCATGTTTAGTTTGTTGCAGTACCTTTAAATAAAGTCGAGAACTTACTGTAGTTTGCATGTACATTACTACGCATTTAGTCATAAAGCAATATGCTATTTAGTAAATCGGTCTCTTATGTGTGTTGCTGATGAAACGGTTTCAATCAAAAGATTTGACTCAAAGGGACAATTCATTAGCGAACTTGGACATTGCTAGTTATTTAAGCGTCTTCTTGCCTTGTTGGGTGTTTATCGGAAATGTTTAGGAATATCAGATAAGACTAAAGACATAATAATTTGAGCAATTCCATTGGTTGAAATTAGAGCTTGCCATTACATTTTAAGAATGTACTGAGAATATGTTAGATGTAGCCTACTACACGTAGACCACTGGTACTCTCTATTCTATTCTATTCTATTCTATTCTATTCTACTCTATTCTATTCTATTCTATTCTATTCTATCTACTTGTTTTCTTTTTATGTATTTAAATTCAAAACTTGCCTCTCTAACACTTGCACTCTCTATTTCTTTTCTAACTACTTGTTTTCTTTTTATTTATTATAAAAATTACCCTCTAACACTAGCCGTTCTCTATTCTTTTGACTTGTTTTCTTTTTATTTATTATAAAATGACCCTCTAAAACTAACGTTCTTATTCTTTTTCTGTTCTACTTGTTGAAAGGTGAAAATGCATGCAGTATTTGACAGTTATATTTTTTATTAATTATTATATCTTTTTATTAAAATAAAATAAGTCATGTTTTGAAAACATTGTTTTCCAAAACATCCCCTCCTCACATACATAAAGATGGGTTTGTGACTGTCAGTGATGACGGGGCCTGAGGGATGCGCGCACACTTGCACTGTGGCCAAACAGTATCAGCGCACCCCTGCACTTTTATTATTCAACTCGTAATGGTGTTATTACAATATTTAACAGTCTACGAAATGTATGATAAATGTAATAACTGTTAATAACGTAACAAAAAGGACACGTTTTGGAAGCTAAAAGAAAAGCTAACAAGCTAACGGTCTGCTGTCGCGAGATCAACATCTGCCTGGAATTTGTAACTGCGGCGCGCGCCAGGTGCGGATTTTCCTCAGGCTTTGTATGCGCAAAGACGCCAAACGCACTCTCCACATAAGTCATTTTAGCGCTAATTAAGATTAATTTTAAGTGACAACATAAAGAACTGGTGTTACACAGCGTCTGTCATTTGCCGCTGGTGTAGGGAGGGGAATGGAATATTCTAGCAAGTTGCATGATGAAATCGAATGGTTATGATTCCGATGCATGCAATTAAATCCATTTTTAGTTATGTTTTCGCCGAAAGTACTTACGCGGAACGGTCCTATCGTAGCTTTCCGTATTTAGCAACCGTATCTAGGGTACCTTTCTCACCCTCCTCCCACTGTACAGTTTCACTTAAACAAACAAAATGGCGACGCCCCCTCCCGCCGTGAACTTCATTTAAAACCAGCTGGATGTTAATGAGGAGACTGTATGCATGACAGAAATAGGTAGTTCATGTACACGGAAAATTGAAAAAAGAATGAAAACAAAATGCAATTTTGATGATTACAAATCCTCATGGCTGTATTTTCTGTTTTTCCCCTCCATGAGTGCCATTTAGTTGAGCTAGACAATTATTATAGTTGAGACAAACGCTCAGCCAAACATTAAAATGGGCCCTATATTTAGTAAGGCAGAAATAAAGTTTTCTGGAAGAACAAGTTGCTATTTTTATGTTATGATCAGAATGATGATTATAGCAAAACTTTATTAGTATCTTAGTAATCTAAGGTTAAGAACAACGAAAACTGCATTAAGTATCTACCGAAACGATTGAAGTTGATGAATACTAACCCTAAATCACAGTGCAGTTGTCAAAGGATCAGATATTCTTCTTTTTTTTTTTTACAAAGTTGAGTTTAATGTCCATAAAATCCCATTTTATAGCCACCAGATGGTGCACACACTCCATCCTTAGTAACGGATTCGATGCTGCCCCTCACTACCTCCTGGATGGATGAATAAAGCACTATGAATAAACATAAGCTTAATGCATCTTTGATATCTGTTGCAGATCTTGGGAATTTTTATACATTTTACTCCTTTTTACCAATATGGTGGTGAACAAAACTTGTCATGCTTTCCTCAACACATTAAAGCATTTCTACAGTCTTTAGTCTAGGCTATAAAAAATGAAATGAATAAATAAAAATACATGCCATTCTTTCTTTCTTGTGTGAAAAATAAGGTTAAATGATAAAGAACTAGTATACAGTGTTCTAAGCATTAATGCCAAACTGTGTCAGACTTGAAAGGATTTGATTAAATTTAGGCTATGTTATTGTGTGGAGGTATGGAATGGCAAGGAATAAAGGTTTATTTGCAGCAGAACATTCTCCCTTTTAAAAAATTGAAATAAAAATAAACTTGAAATAAACTTTAACTGTGCCAAGAAATGAAAGATGCTTGGCAGTTTACTACTTTCTAGTATTTATTTGAGAACAAACCTATTGCAAGCGTAGCCTAGTATAAAATTTGGAAAGAGGTTTATAGGATGGCAGTTGTGTTGAAAGGAAAGTTTACGATTATATGTTTATATAACTGGGAGTTACTTGGCAAGATGCTGTCCTGCTGTAACTTTGTTTTGGAATATGTAAAATTATGATAATTATGTACCAAACCTAAACATGACCTTATATTTTATAACCTTTTATGATTTTTCAGTTAATCTAGACAAATTAACAAGCAAATCAATTGAAAATGAATATACAGGTGCATCTCAATAAATTAGAAGTTCTTTTATTTCAGTAATTCAACTAAAATTGTGAAACTTCTGTATTAAATAAATTAATTGCACACAGACTGACATAGTTAAAGTCTTTGGTTCTTTTAATTGTGATGATTAGACAAATTAGAATACTTCATAAGACCAATAAAAAAAAACATTTTTAGTGAACTGTTGGCCTTCTGGAAAGTATGTTCGCATACTGTATATGTACTCAATACTTGGTAGGGCTCCTTTTGCTTTAATTACTGCCTCAGTTCGGCTTGGCATGGAGGTGATATGGAAGCCCAGGTTTCTTTGACAGTGGCCTTCAGCTCATCTGCATTTTTTGGTCTCTTGTTTCTCATTTTCCTCTTGACAATACCTCATAGATTCTCTATGGGATTCAGGTCTGGTGAGTTTGCTGGCCAGTCAAGCACACCAACACCATGGTCATTTAACCAACTTTTTGGTGATTTTGGCAGTGTGGGCAGGTGCCAAATCCTGCTGGAAAATTAAATCAGCATCTTCAAAAAGCTGGTCAGCAGAAGGAAGCATGAAGTGCTCCAAAATTTCTTGGTAAATAGGTGCAGTGACTTTGGTTTTCAAAAAACACAATGGACCAACACCAGCAGATGACATTGCACCCCAAATCATCACAGACTGTGGAAACTTAACACTGGACCTACAAGCAACTTGGGCTATGAGCTTCTCCACCTTTCCTCCAGACACTAGGACCTTGGTTTCCAAATGAAATACAAAACTTGCTTTCATCTGAAAAGAGGACTTTGGACCGCTGGGCAACAGTCCAGTTCTTCTTCTCCTTAGCCCAGGTAAGACGCCTCTGATGTTGTCTGTGGTTCAGGAGTGGCTTAACAAGACGAATACGACTGTAGCCAAACTCCTTGACACGACTGTAGGAACTGTAGCCAAATTCCTTGACACGTCTGTGTGTGGTGGCTCTCTCAGTCCATTCCTTGTGAAGTTCACTCAAATTCTTGAATCGATTTTGCCTGACAATCCTCATAAGGCTGCGGTTCTCTTGGTTGGTTGTGCATCTTTTTCTTCCACACATTTTCCTTCCACTCAACTTTCTGTAAACATGCTTGGATACAGCACTCTGTGAACAGCCAGCTTCTTTGGCAATGAATGTTTGTGGCTTACCCTCCTTGTGAAGGGTGTCAATGATTGTCTTCCCCATGATTGTATAGTCCAGTGAACCAAACTGAGAGACCATTTTGAAGGCTCAGGAAACCTTTGCAGGTGTTTTGAGTTGATTAGCTGATTGGTATGTCACCATATTCTAATTTGTTGAGATCGTGAATTGGTGGGTTTTTGTTAAAAGTGAGCCAAAATCATCACAATTAAAAGAACCAAAGACTTAAACTACTTCAGTCTGTGTGCATTAAATTTATTTAAAAATGTAAAAGATTGGATGACCAATAATTTTCTCCTATTAAATCCTATTAAATTCAGTCCTATTCTCCTATTAAATTCAGATAAGACAGAGATATTACTTATTGGACCAGAAAACATTACACAGAATTTATAGATTACAATTTGCAACTAGACGGATTGTAACTTCCTCTACTGTAAAAAATCTCTGGGTTGTCTATTAGACAGTAACTTGTCTTTTGAAAATCATATTTCCCATGTTACAAAAACAGCATTCTTCCATCTTAGAACATTGCCAAGCTACGAAACAATGGTTACCTGTTCCTGATGCAGAAAAGCTGTTCATGCATTCATGACCTCTCGGATTGGACTATTGTAATGCACTGCTAGCTGGTTGTCCTGCATCCTCAATAAACAAGCTAATAGTCCAAAATGCAGCGGCTAGAGTCCTTACCAGGTCAAGGAAAATATGATCATATACCCCAATAACTACATTCTCTGCACTGGCTACCTATTAAGTTCCGTATCAGTTACAAAATATTATTACTTTTTTTAGCTCCTGCGTACCTAACTAGTCTTCTACCACGCTACAACCCCATCACGCTCCCTAAGGTCACAAAACGCTGACTTTGATAGTACCTCTTTGGCCAAGCATTCAAATAGAGCTTTTTCGCATTTCGCAAATCTAGATTAAAAACACACCTCTTTGGCCAAGCATTCAAATAATGCATCTCATAAATTTTGGACTGCAGTTATATCTGATCAAATGTGCATTATTATTCTTTAGCTGGGTTTAAACGAATTAATTTTACTTGGCTGGAACAGCAGATACGCTAATTATGTCTCTATTTGTTTCTCTGCTTTGCCACAGGATTTACATCCCGTGGTAACTAGGATTTACACAAGCTCCAGTCTGGATCCAGAACACCTGAGAAGAGATGATGCCAACACCTTCAGGAAGATGATGCTAACCCAGAGACAACATAACAGAACTAACACATTTTGCTATAAGTTGATTGCATAATTGCTGTTAATAGTGTTAATCGTCTGTTTGTTTACGTCTTTTTATTGATTTTTCTGAAGGATTTTCTGCCATATGCACATGAACTGACAGTCACCACTGATAAGCTACTACTAAATATTGTAGAAACTTAATTTTCTGTAAAGTTGCTTTGTAATGATTTGTATCGTAAAAAGCGCTATACAAATAAACTTGAATTGAATTGAATTGAATTGAATTTAATACATGAGTTTCACAATTTCAGTTGAATTACTGAAATAAATGAACTTTTCCATGACATTCTAATTTATTGAGATGCATCTGTATATGCAATGCTTGTGTTTAATGTATTTCTCTCAAACACACATATTCTACAGAGACAACACCTTCATGTAGAGTGACCCTAAGGTGAATGTGTTCTGCTGTTCGGTGCATATGAGCTATCCATGATGCTCTTAGGTTGTCCTTTGCTTTTAATGACAATAGCACCACCTATTAAAGTATATTGCATAAATCACTGGTGCTTTGGGAATGAATAGGGACAGTCATTTCCAGTATATTACCTTTAGGGTGAGGGGTTTCCTAGTCTGAGAATATGAATTTCCATTACTCCTCCCTGACAACTGAATTGATTACTTTTAATTGGAAATGATCATAACTCTCTTGTGAGCTTTAGTGTGGAGGGCTTTGTCATGCATTTATTCTCATATGGTGCCCACAGTGTCAACCAAGAATGAGACATCCATCAAGTCTCAAGGCAGAAGAGACACTTGTTCTTCAGCAAGCAGAAAGGAAAGTGACCTTGAGCAACAATGGAAGAGAAACTTCTCTATCTCTTCTTCACCAAGACTCTGCCAATCCTTCTTGATCAGTCGTTTTTTTCAACTGACTTTTAGCTGCCCTTTTGCAGGTCATGTCCTCCACTGGGGCTGGATGGGCCTGTCATTGTCACAGCTAAGGTTCGAGCTCAGTGTGCTTAATCAGGCCTCTAAGAATCTCATTAGTGCACGGACGCAGGCAGATGCAGACGAAAGACAGAAACACAGCGAAGACATCTGCACACGCTCTCTTGAGTAACCATGAGTGCATTTGCAATCTGAATCTGCAGCCAGTGGGAAATGAGAACAACAGTATGGGATCTGCTGTAGACACGCAGGAATGGTGATCGCAAGGCATGCCGGAGATGAAAACTCATGACTGAGTGCTTTCCTCTACACAGCAGAGGAAGGGTAAGGTGTTAAAGGGACAGTTTATCCCCCAAAATTACAATTACTCATCCTTATGTTGCTCCAAATCCGACTTTCAGTCTACTGTGGAACATAAAAGGAGTAAATATATAGATGGTGCTGGTCGCTCTTTTCCAGCCAAGTACAACGTATTGGGGACTGGAGCTCAAGCTTCATTGAATGGATACTCCAAACCTTTATGTTCAACAGAAGAAAGAATCCCATACAGGTTTGGATCACTTGAGGGTGAGTAAATGATGACAGAAATGTAATTTTTGGGCAAACTATCCCTTACTGCAAGTGAATAAGTGCCCAAACACTTCAAAGTTTAAAATATTAGTATTGTTTTTACACTCGTATCTTTTCACTTTGATTTTCTCAGTATCATTTCATATGTATATACTGTACACATAAGGGGATAAAAATATTGTGTCGAATGCAGTTGAATGGCTTTTAGCACCATTTTGAACTTGGGTTAAATTCGGTGTTTGTTTGCATTCATTATGTTTACTTAAACAAGTATCATAAAAATAAAGGATGTAAAATAACTTTTGAAACATAAAAAATCTAGGATTAATCATGATTTGCCTCTTACCACATAAATACAAAAACCTTCCCCCTATCATACAAAAAAAAATGACCACAACATGACTATAATTTGCCTCTTTGCATTTAAATTTAAAACCTTTTTCTCTATTTTACCTTAAATAATACACTAATTGTAATCTAAGTAATAGAAATATTAGAATTTTTTTTTAAGTCATTAATGGACTATCATTTTTGCACAAATAGTATTAAGTGCTAAAAGATCTCCTCAAAATATTATTGAACTAAAATATAGAACACCTAACTAAAAACACTTAACTGAAAAAAAGTTAAGCTGTATGGTTACATTACAAGTAAGCAATATCGGAGGATTAAGAAAATCATATTAATGTTGCCTTTCCATCACTCTCCAGAATAAAATGATACTGTAAATGTCAGTGTAACAATCAATGCATAATATGTTGTAATGTTTACCAAAAAAAAAAAAAAAAAAAAAAAAAAAAAAAAAAAACCTGTATAGTGAAGTTCAAGTTCATTTATTTATAAAGCACATTGAAAAACAGCCAAAAGACTGACCAAAGTGTTGAATATTAAAATCAAACCATAAACACATAAAACAGAAAGAATAAAACATATGAATTTAAAGCCAAAAGAATGACGGATAAACAAGACCATAATACAATGTAATAAGAATGGGATAATGTTTTTAAAAGAGACTAAAAAATGGATAGGGAAGGTTCCACTCTAATCTCAAGAGGCAGATTGTTTCAAAACCGAGGCCCAACCACAGAAAAATCTCGATCCCCTCTATGTTTTAGTCTGGACTGAGGAACTAAAAGGAGATTCTGGTCACTGGATCTTAGACTTCTAGTGGGAGTATAAAAAAATGCAGCAGCTCTGAGAGATAACTAGGGGCTTGGTTATGTAAAGATTCATACACCAGTAAGAGAACTTTAAAATCGAATCTAAATTGAACAGGCAGCCAATGGAGGGCCCTCAGTATGAGAGTGATGTGGTCACATTTGCGACTATTTTGGAAAAATCTAGCAGCAGGATTTTGTACCAACTGTAGGCGAGTAGTTTTTGACTTTGAAATACCACAATATAGAGAGTTGCAGTAATCTAATCATGAAGTAATAAAAGCGTGGACAGCTATCTCTAACATCGTAGCATTTAAAAAGTGTTTGACTTTAGACAGCAAGCGGAGATGGTAAAAACTGGAACCAATTACAGAAGAGATATGTTTGTCCAATTTTAATGACTCATAAGAAGGACACCCAGATTTCGCACACGAGAAAATCTGAAAGGCCGATAAGCTGCCCAAAACTATAGGCTGGTAGCCTGAGAATGATCAGTAGGACTGAAAACAATCACTTCTGTTTTATCTTCATTTAACATTAAAATTTTTTGAGCTAGCCAGAGTTTGACCTCGTCTAAGCAGCTTAGTAAGGTACTAAGTGCTGAAGGATCATTTCTCTCAATAGGTAAATAAATCTGGGTATCGTCAGTGTAGAAATGAAAAGACACCCCATGCCTTCTTAGAATAGAACCCAGAGGAAGCAAGTACAGGGAAAAAAGGGAGGGCGCCAATATTGAGCCTTGAGGGAGGCCACAGGTGACAGGAGCAACAGAGGAAGAGAAGTCACCCAGTTTGACAAAACATTTTCTGTCAGATAAAAATTACTGAAACCACTTAAGGACTGTACCTTTCAGGCCCACGTCTGACTCTAATCTAGATATCAAAATAGAGTGGTCCACAGTGTCAAATGCTGCTGATAAATCTAAGAGAGCCAGGACCACAGAATAACCAGAGTCATAGCTAAAAGGATATCGTTTAACACTCTGAGAAGTGAAGCTGTTGTCTATCCCACTTAAACCCATTCAAATGTATGGTCAACGCTGGTTTGTTTGGAGAGCTCCATGAATCACGTGACCATGCGGCGATGATGGCAAGAACAAAGCTGGTCGTAACTGTTTTTCAATGGCTCTGACTTTAACTGAAGAGCTACCTTTTTACGATTTACTGTCCACCACATTAAGTACGCCAAAACTGTATTTATTGTTTGAATTTAGTATTAAAGCTTATAACATTTGAAAGCCGAGACTTTTTTTCATATCGCAAGTGCACTATATTCTTCTAAGACTATATACCAAGTCTTCTCAAGTCATAGCTTTGTGTGAACAGGGCCATATTCAAGCCATAATAGACCTTTGTTAGGGTAGCGCTATAGTTTTTTAAGGAATGAAAACGAGTCTGTGAGGGATAGAATTACAGTGCATTCGATGGACTGTACTGTTGTTTAACACTGTGCAGAACTAATTGTTCAGCTAAAAAATTACTTTCAGTAGGCAAAAATTCCATAAAACAGTTTTGTAAGTCAAGTTATAAAAATTACTGATCTAGGACCTTTAAACAGTGCGTGTCATTGTCTATCTCTCACAGCCTCGTTTTCAATTCAATATGGTGTCTATACTGATTATGATCTATTCACTGATAAAAGTTACTGAGTCAAAGTAAAGAATCAGCCTGATTATTTTTGAGAATCAATTGTTCAGGGCTGAGTTTCCAGCATTGTAAGCATAAGTAGAAAGTAGAAACTAATGCCTTCAGTGGTCTTTATATGATCAACTTAGGCTTCCAATGCTTTTGGGAAATGCAGTCCAGACTGGTTTTGCGAGCCAGATCAAATAATTATTTTAAAAGATCTGATTCAAACAAACAATTCTTCCAGGAATCTGCTATTGCTGCTGCTTATGTCATGGACAGGTCAAGGCAAAATATGCTCTCCAGTATGTGCGAGAAAGGGTGAATGAAACGTGTGATTTAAGGCTGAAAGTAAATAAGTGCTGGAGTCTGTCTTGGTTATCACACTCACTCCTGAGCTTTGTACTCTAAGCTCTCTCTCTGCCTGTGATTCTGTTATCCCCTTCAGTGTCCGGCTTTAAAGTGGTATGCTAGGAGCAAAACGCTGCTGTGTCATCTCCCAGTTTACTGTGGCAAAGGAGAACTTTTACCAGTAACCTTGATCTTACTATTGGCGTGAAATAATGTAGAAAGAGAAAAATTGCTGGTTCGTCTCAAAGAGAATATATGCTTGAAGCTGTTGTGATATAAAACGTGTCCGTGGTGAGATGAAAGGGCGGACATGAACCTCAGCACTACTGTGACAGAAGTATAAGCATTAGACTACAGGATTATACTACTGCATCTTCATGTTCTGAAGTGGCTTTCTGTTACACTGGAGATAAAAATATTGCAAGTTTATACTGGAGGGTTAAATTGGGATTTTGGAGTTTGGGGAGCATTAGAATTTGCTGGTGGAGATGAAGATGAAACAATCGGATACATCAGTTGTCAGCCACCTGGCTGACAGCGCTCTTTAAAAAAAAAAATTTGTCAGTGTTTGACTTTTGAAGAAAATACCTTTTATATGTATTAATCCGACACTGTTTTTGAATTGATTTGAATCAACACTGTATAACAACACTATTGTCTTCTGTAGAGCTTCTGTCAAGAAAATTGAACTCATTTCATAACTGATGAACTTTACAGTTATTGTAACTGAATTGAATCAACACTGAACTGACTTAAGCTAAATAATGACTCAACTGTCTTTTAAGACCTGCTTTGCATCAGAATCTGAATTTGTCTCATATTTGATGAAGTTTGCATCATTTTCTTATTTATTACTTTTAAGCTGCTTTGAAACAATATGTATTGTTTAAAGCACTAAAGGTAACTTTTCTATTATGCAACGTGTGCATTTGCATCATTTTATGCTGATGAAGTTTACATTGTGAATATAGGCTATAATAATCTCATAAATACCCTATAGAATGTGTTAGGGGAAGTTAATTAAAACATTTCTATATTTTCCTTCTTCTAGAAACAGATTATTGTTAATCTAGGAGTGTTTTTTTGTCAACAGTATATTTTATTAGTAATAATAATGAAAACTTTAGCACTGAAAGCAGTATGATAATTATGCAATTTATTGTCTTGCTCCCAGTTGCACCTCAGCAGTTTCATCTTGTTTGAATTCTTGCCATACTGGAATTGGCCTTACATTCATCACTGTGTATGTTTCAGTATCTCAAGGTCTGTCTTGTGCCAGGAATGTACACCTTCAAGAACAGAGCACTTCATGAGTTTGTTTCATCTATTCTCTTTCATATTCCTTTTAGACAGTAGGGAAAAACCTATATTCTATAATCCTACCTTGATTCATGTTTTTTTCCCCTATACAACAATACTGTAGCACAAACAAAGTGAATTTGCAGACAAAGGAAAAAAAAAATGTAGTCATCATCTTTTGTATTTTCACACACAAATAACATTTAAGCCTATACAGCTCAACACAGACTAATACAAAATGTATTTATTTAAAAATATTTAAGATTTATTTCCTCACATTGTGGCATGTTTTTTGATTAAACTTTGAATCAAATAAAGATTTTTAATTTCTCTCAGATATATTTTCATGTCTCTGGTTGAACCGACAAATAGAATTTATATTAGAATTCACACTAGGGGGTCATTTGGCAGGTTAGATTAAGCAGTTCACCCCTGCTGGTAGATGCCATACTTGACCCATTATGTGGCCATTTAGTAGGCTAATGGTTAGAGAGTCGGACTTGTAACCCAAAGGTTCGAGTCTTGGTACTGGCAGGGATTGTAGGTGGGGGGAGTGCATGTACGGCGCTCTTTTCCACCCTCAATATCATCAAACATACAGTGCTCTCTTCCACCCTCAATACCACGACTGAGGTGAGACCCTTCAGCGAGGCACCAAACCCCCAACTGCTCCCCAGGTGCTGCTCTGGGTGTGTATGCATGTGTGTTTGTTCACTACTCACTGCTGTGTGTGTGTGCACAAATTCCAAGTATGCACACCAACTTTAAATCGAGCTGTGTTCTGAAAAAAAAAAAAGATCTTTGCAATTAACAGCAAAATGGCAGCATTTAGGTCATATACTTACTCCCTTAACTTCCTCATGGGCCACAGGAAAACAATATTCTGACTTCTTCAGATGTTTGCTGGAAGTATCTTCTTTTTTGTGATCAGCCAAAATAGGTTCACTCTACAACATTGTGACTTGTTGGATGTGTCAATCGCAGCTGTCATGGGCGGAGTTTATTAATTTACAAATAGCTACTGCAGTTAAGACAGTGTCAAAGGGGAAATTAGATTGCTCCACACAGAGATTTCAGCAGCTTCTAACTCCTGCACTCAATGCATCAAATTGTGATAGAAGGTATCAATCAAGTGGTTGCATAGCAACACAAATGTGACTGAAGCCAACAAGTGTGACATTTAAGCAGGGGGTAAACAGGAATGTTTAATTGTGAAATTCTAATCAGTCATGTTGTGTGCAGAACAATGCTCACACTGAGCTTATGAGATGGATCTGATGGGTTATTTGAATAATATTAAGAAAATGTTTCAAAACATGATGATATCTTTTGTCTGATGATTTTTGGCTTATCTTTGCAGCCCACATTTTATTATTGATCTAATTCCACAAGAAAAAACTTGAGTAAATGCTCCAGATCATCAAAACTATGAAAAGACAGCACACTCATTACAAAAGGAATTAGCCTTTTTAATCTTACATTGCATTGAAAATTTACATAAGTTTCATACATTTTACAAATAATTTCTTCACAAAAATATATTTCTTTACAAAACTTTTTTATAATTTTTTTTACCCTCTTTTTATATTTCTTTTGAATGCATTATCATGGGAGGAGTACCAAGCTGTACTGCAAATATTCATCTGTTTGATCGAAAAGTGTCTATTTTTATCATAAATGTGTGTTTTCTTTTATTGCAGTCAGTTATAGCAAAAGCTGTTGTTGGCAAATAAGTTCAGACTGGCGGAGGAACTTAAAATGTCTCACACGGGCAACAGTGTTGGATAAAACGAAATATCTGAACTTCATATTTCATTGGCGGGGAGAAATTAAAATACATAAACTAAACTATATGGCAGAGGTGAGTAATGAGTAGAGGAAGTGAGGAAGCAGCAGACCTGGGTCACATGGTTTTTTTGGTAGGCACTGTGTAAAAATCTGCCATGTATTTTAAAAAAATTCCTAGATATAAATAATAAATTAAAATAATTCAGTAATGTCAATGACGTGCAAGACTGCAAATCCCTATGGCTGAGTGCAAAAATGAACGCAGAAAATATCACAGGTTGGTTTGTTGGATTTTGGAACTCCGGGACAGTGATGTCAGCATAGCCTCCTGAAGACTGCAGCATTCACTCCTGCCAATGCACAACAGCGTACCTGGACTGTAGTATCACATTCACGATTATTTTCAATAACCTTTCAATATGACCTGTTTAGGAAAATGTGGTGGTGAGTACTTTAGAAGGCACTGGAATGAATCTCACAGCTTGCAGGCCTGGAAGCACATCACCAACTGTGTCTGACCCTGATTTTTTATGACACAAAGTGTTTATAACTTCATCTCCTAACACATATAGTGTGCCTCTCATGTTGACAATGTGATATGTCTGCATTTTCTTCATAATAAGTTTGTTTAGGTTAACTTAGTTTTTTTTTTTAGGTCAAATCATCAACCTTTGCTGCAGATTTTATGAATGTATTCAGTGTAAAACACAACAAGGTCAGACATAACTGGAAAGGTGTTTCACGGGCTGTATGTACACGATAGATACGATCATATTGTTGCCACCATATATCAATATACCTTAAGAAACATGCATTTGTCTGTTACTGTATGTAATCCGAGGTTTATATAAAAGTATACTGTATAAATGTCAAGTGCATTTCATTTTATACAAATTTTTATATAATAACAGCAATAATAAGAATGGCAAGTTGTTATAATTATAACCAAATTATCATATCAAATTTGTTTCCCAAATACAAATGGAGCTCAATGACACTTCCGCACTGAAACATCAATTAAAAAGAAATAGAAAAGAAAAATTAATCTGCAGGCTTCAGGTTAAAATGCTGACATTTGTCCTACGGCCCATTCTGAAGATGGGTGCTTATCAAAAGACACACATACTGAATATCAAAGATCTATAACAATTATTAAAAATAAAAATCCTCAGGAGGTAATGACACACCATTTTTTCCACACATTTTCTCTCTAGTTTTACCCAAACACATCATACATTACAGAATGCCGCAATGTCCCATCACAGAGATGACTGGTGTCTTTAGGAACCAAAGCTAAATGAATGACTGTGAATGCGCTGTAAATAAAACTTTGCATACCATACAAAACCATCAGGGAAAAAAATGTATCGGTCGATGTGAATCTCCTCATGAACTCTTGCTAGAATAGTTCTCTCTTGGCCTCTCCCATGTGGTAATATATAGCACAAAAATATAGGTGGTGAATGCTCCTCATATATATGCAAGTAGATTTACAGATCCCTTTCCCCTAAAAAAATACCCAGTCAACTGTGAAGAAGCACTCACGGAGTGTGAATAAGGTAGCAGAAGAATCTCTTCATGCTTTCCATCATGAAGAAGCTTTTTAGAGTGAGTCTTCCAAAAAAAAAATCCCCCATGACAATGTTTCATATTTCATACATGTCCTTCGCAGACGCACATGGTCAAATGGTTCCTGAAGAGTGTGCTTTATATATCAGAGGAAGGGCAACAGCGTTTGTGCTAGACATCCTCTGTGAGTCTCAGACAAATCCGTCCACGACTGTAATGCGATTGTTTCCACCTCCATTTAAAAAAACAAAGCAAAAATCCTTAAATAAAAAAAAAAACAAAAAACTCCACAGATGTTCTCAAGTCAGGCGGACCTAATTATACCATTGTGCAGACTGTGTTCAGATTGGGGTCAAATCGGACAACTTTGCTTTCCGAGGACTTTGCGTTGGTGTTGTACATGGGGTTCTCGAAGGCGGCCTGCCCGTTGTTGTTCTCGTGAACTGAACAGCCTGTGTACTGGGTTTTTGGAGTAGTCCTGTCAGAGTGAAACAACACAAACACACAAGACATGACATCAGAACGTCATTAGAAAAAAATCTGCAGCAGCTTTGAGAGTTTGGAAAGACGTCGAGTGGCAGCGGGTATACGTGGAATCATGCAGGGAAGAAAGGTAGCATCTAATTATGATCACATTCAATAACCTGCAAATGAGCTAATTCTGTCCCTAAAGACAGTATCTGTCACCATCTATTTCTTTCCATTCTGCAACAAATGATGATGATTTTGTCAGAGACTAATTTTTAAATTCGTTCTGATCCGTCTAGAATAACAACTCCACAAACAAACTTTGACAAACAAGGATAGACAGCAAGACTCACCGCTGCTTATAGAGATAAAATCCGAAGCCTGCAAATATCAGGGCGAAAAAAGGCACAAGGATTGCTATGGCCACAGAGCTACTGTTTGTACCATGTGGTGGATTTGAAGAATTATTACTTTCTGACATATTCAAACCTGCAAGAGATCGAGAAACATTCATTTTCATTTTTGTATGCATTTGTGTGTTATTAACTTTTTTTGCCAAAATTGTTGAAACATTGATAAAACAGGATGGGATAAAATATTTCACAATGAAACAATGCAGCATGCAAAAAAATATCAAGATGGGCTTCCATACCTAGCCTTTGCAGGCCAAACTGGCCGTAGTCTTTACCCTGTATAAAGCCTTGAAATACATATGTGGACCCATCTGGTTCAGCAGACACCTGCCGGCAAACAATCAAACAGATCAACTGCCTTGCAGACCAATGGGAATATATTTTCCATTTACAATCACTACTGCTCACACAGATTGAAGATAATCTGACAAAGAAATTATCAACATGCTGAAATATCTTATTAATTATTATTAATGGTGGACAGTAATTCATTTTTTTAATTTAACTATACTTCAGTAAATTTTAAGTTCATTAAATTACCAGAAACTTATATGTTACTACATTCTAAAGCATGATATTTGACGTTTCACTTCACTAATGTATGTTTCAGAAAAAACATGCCTTTCCTTGTTACACTGAAGTGAAGAAATCAGCACCCGCTGTCAGAACCAGATAGTCAGGTTTGATCAGTAAATATTCATTCTCATTCTTTTGAGATGATTCAGCTGATCACAAATCGTATTTAATGATTCATTTTTTAATTCAGCTGATATGATCAGTGGAGGACTGAGAAAATAATTCAGGCCGGGAATTTTACTTCATCCCAGGCCACCTTCGCGGCTGCACGACTGTCGAAAATATAGCCTCTGGATACAGCCAAACAGTTAGTGCGTCGCTGACGCTGGGTCATGTGGTAGTGTCATTTTCAAACCATGATTGCCTGTTTAGTAGATTCTGAGAGGTCCATCAATTCATTCCTAGCTGCATATCAGCCTATCACACGTCAAGCTGACTGCACAGCAGGCCAGAATGACCGTCAGGCCAGCGGGAAATGTCCCAGTGCTCCAGATGGCCAGTACACCCCAGGATATGATTGCAGTAGTTGATTACTTTTGTACTTTTACTGAAGTAGAAGTAAGTGTTATTTTAGTTTTAATATACTATTATAATTTTATTAATATTTTGAATCAATTTTATTTTTATATTTTCTGTTTTCATTTTCATTCTAATAATTGGTTAAATTTTAGTAATTTTGTTGTGTGTTTTTATCATTGTTCTTTTTATATATGTTTATATAGTTTACATTATTTTTTAATTCAGTTATAGTTTTAGTTATTTTAGTACAAGTTAAACTAAATCAAAATGAGAATTTCCATGTTTATTTTATTTCAAGTAATGAAAATGTTTTATGGCTTTAATTTTAGGTAACTATAATAATCCTGGAAGAAATGTAATATAGTTGTACTTTTACTGGAGCAATACTTTATCAGCATATCTGTATTTTAACTCAAGTACAGTATGCGTGTACTGCATCCTCCATTGCATTTTAGTATATAACACTGTATTCTTCTGTACAAAACAACCTAAAAAGATAATAGCACTAAAACAAGACACATGTGCACATACAAATCCATCCAGGGTCCACTGCTCTTCTTTGATCTTGCTGAGTGTGGTGGGTGAGGACGCTTTCACATGATACACCAGCAGCATCAGACGTGCTTCCTGGCTCTTATAAACACCTACGACAGAGAATAGAGAGCAGACAGCTGTCTACATGCTTCACGTACACATTTTAATCTCTTATTTCTCTCTTCTTGTCTTGGTCATTTTCTCTGACTGCAGAAATGCACACACTTTTTAGTCTGACCACAAAATAAAAGTATTGACAAGCCCTGCATTACCTATACACTGCTCTTTGTCTACAAGCACTCCTCCTGACCTAACTGCCCACTTTCTAAACTACAAACAAGAACCTAATTGAGAACATATAGAGATGGCTAATGGCACTCCAGCATTTTGGGTGAACAGATAGATTTCATTGCACTCCAACATGCTGATGACTAATCAGTTGATGGTTTGCTGTTACTCCCATCGTTATGATCACATTACCATTACGACAAGTCCATATTTAACATGCGTGACTGGTGGTTTATTCACCAGTGATTATTTTTGATGGCTGGCCAACAGCAGTGTCTAAGATTAATTAGATGATTTAAAGCATATGTCAGCTTTATAAAGACTTGTGAGTCTCATGAGTGGAAGAGGAAGGTGGTACAGTCAGTCTAATGATCTAACTCATTAATGGTCTAGTTTAATTTTACTCTGATGGGTCGAATCAGATTCTGTGATAGTAGGAACACACAGTCCTCATGTTTGCTACCTGTGTTTGTATGCCTGTATTATAATTTGTTCCCTATCTGTCGGTAACTATGAGTTATGTTGTGATGACATTAGGGAGGACATTATTGGGAGTCCAATCATCTCTGAGTTAAAAAAAAAAAAACCGGCAATGAAAATTGGCTGAGCCACTCAAGGTGACAGTGCGCATCTACTCATTAGATTTTTGCTTCGGAGCCGAGTGGTTGTATGAAAAGCTGTTATACTCCACAAAGCCATTAATCCTCTGTGTTGGGAAGCTGTTCTGTTTGGTGGTATGGTGCGAACAGCGGTGTCCCTTTCAGGGAATCCCTTGGCCGCTTTAACTAAAAGAGCAGATTTCCTAAAAGAGCAAATCACGGATGACTCACGTCTTTTTAAAGACGCCATTTTGTCCGTTTTCTCTTTGTTGCAGTCGTTTCTTGTTCTCTGACAACGGTCACGAGCATTGTCTTCCATGTATGGGCATTCAGCATGCTGAAGATGCATTCATGGATGGTTCATGCCCGCACTGCGAGTGCATGACCATGGCAACAATGTGATCGCGTCTCTCAATTCTTGAAGGGAAAGGAGCAGACCCCTCTGTCACTACCTGTCCTGGTTTCTTTGCCACGAACAGAGGACCGCCGGCTAGTGCTCTGGGAGATTTGAGGGTGACAGTGAGAGCTTCTCCACCGGGCCATGCCCCACAGACCTCTCACTCTTCCTGCAGCGCTTGTCCTGTGCGGCTGCTGATTCTGTTTGGCTGTCTTATGGTGATCCCCGCATTTCATTCAGTGTGCTGCCGGGGGATCAGATGTCGATTGCAGTATCGGGGGATGAGCTATTGACCTCTGAGGATGAAGATTCTGCGGGGCTGCCCCCCTCGGGTGTTGTCTCCACCGCCAAATCGGACCTAGAGTTGATGGCCATGCTTGCTGGGGCAGATGTGAGCATCAGGCTGGAGGTGAATACACCGCCCAACCCTGAGCGCTCGCGGCTTGATGATTGGTTTCTCAGTGTGGAGAGCGGATCACAACCCCGTTCTACTCTGGTTCCTTTCTTCCCAGAGATGCATGAGGAAGTGACGTAGTTGTGGATGGCCCCTTTTATGACCACAAGCCATTTGTCTCTTTCTTCTGTCCTTATTACCCTCGATAGTGGGACGGCTAGGTGGTCCGTTGGCATTCCCCAGGTGGAGAGAGCGGTTGCGCTGCACCTGTGCCCACAAAATGCCGCCACTTGGAGGAATTGTCCGCGTCTCCCATCCAGAACCTGTAAGCTGTTGGCAGCTCTCGCTGCCAAACCTTATAGTGTTATGGGCCAAGCCACCTTTGCCCTGTATGCCATGGCTATCCTGCAAGTTCACCAAGCCAAGGCCTTAACAAATGCGCAAAGGTAGTACCGACCCGAGGTTGATGCAGGAGCTGTACATGGTGACTGACTTCGCCCTCTGGGCGATGAAAGTCACGATGCGGTCCCTTGGGAAGGCGATGTCCACTCTGGTGGTCCAGGAGTGCCATCTCTGGCTCAGCCTGGTCTACATAAGAGATGTTGACAAAGTGTGTTTTCGTGACGCTCCCATCTCCAAGGCTGGCCTGTGTGGTGAAACTGTCACAGGACCTCAACTGCTTTGGCACATCAACTGTCTGGAGTTGCTGGCAGTGCATCTAACTTTGCGGCAGTTCCGGCCGATGCTGGACAAGCAGCCAGACAACACTGCAGCTGTTTCATACATCAACCAACAGGGCAGTCTATGATCATGTCGCATGTCACAACTCGCCCGCCATCTCCTCCTCTGTAGTCAGAGCTCAATCGTGCAGCTGACGCATTCTCACGACAGCTCAAATTTCCCAGAGAACGTTGACTTCATCCCCAGGCAGTTCAGCTGATTTGTAGTCGATTTGGGGAAGCTCAGGTGGACCTGTTTGCTTCCCACGAGTCCTCCCCTTGCCAGCTGTACTATTCCCTGACCCAGGCCTCCCTGGGCACTGATGCACCTGCACACAGCTGGCCCCTGGCTCTGTGCAAGTATGCGTTTCCCCCAGTGAGCCTGCTCGCACAGACACTGTGCAAGGTCAGGGAGGATGAGGAACAGGTCCTGTTGGTTGCGTCTTACTGGCCCACCTGGACCTTGTTTTTGGAACTCATGCTCCTCGTGACAGCCCCTCCCTGGCACATCCCCCTGAGGAAGGACCTTTTTTTCTCAGGGGCTGGGCACCATTTGGCACCCGCGTCCAGATCTCTGGAACCTCCATGTGTGGCTCCTGGACGTGACATGGCAGACCTAAGTGATCTGCCACCAGCAGTGGTAGACACTATCACTCAGGCTAGAGCTCCCTCTATGAGGCAAGCCTATGCTTTGAAGTGGAGTCTGTTCATAAATTGGTGTTCTTCTTACCGAGAAAAAAGGTTGTAGCGAACACCTCCACCATCCACCTAAAACGTGATAAAGGATGAAATTGTGGCATTTACCATAGACCCCTAATGTCGTCACGACATAACTCGTAGTGAGCGACAGATAGGGAACATCTCGGTTATGTATGTAACCCTTGTTCCCTGATGAAGGGAACCGAGACTTTATGTCCCCATACCACAATCTTGAATCACTTGCTGTTGCCGGAACACGTTCTCGGTTTCTCAATGTAAAACCTACCATCTTATATACCTGTGTGCACTGGGAGTGACTCGGGGTGCAAATGCCACTAGCCAATTTTCATTGCTGTTTTTTCTTAAACTCAGAGATGATTGGGCTCCCAAGTTAGACCCCTAGTGTTATCACAACATGATGTCTCCGTTCCCTTCATCCGAGACGTTCTGACAGCTCAGTAAATCTGCAGAGTTTAACAATAAACCAACCTGAAAGCAGTAGTTCCATGTTGCTGCTCATTAATGTGACGTTAACTCTACCCGTGGTTGTATTAAAGCTTGTGATACTTAAAGTCATTGGTTGTTTTCTTCCTTTGTAGTTGTATGAGCCCTTCCAAACATAGTTAGGGGCAAATACATCATCAGGAACTGTGAATAAATAAACAAATGAAAGACACATTCAATATTATTCATAATATTATTAAAATAATATTATTCAGTGCAAATCATTACTATCTATTCTTGGACATATCATATTCTAGAAAAAAAAACACCCACATACACACATCTTAAAAATTACATTTCATAAATTTACATTTCTAAAATACAACAAACTAAAAACAATAAACTCCAAAACACCTAATCACAACTATATTAGACACCTAATCACAACTATATTATATAATATATTGCCAAAAGAGAGTACAGTATGTAGTATCAGAAAAAAATTAAGCAAAATATTTTTATAGATATGGCAGCTGATTGGTCGACACATTGTTTCAGTCATGCTAAAATACTAATGCCAAACAATTACTGTTTATATGAACCATCTGTGTATGAACCATAGATTGTCACTTAATACACATATATATATATATATATAAGGGCCAGTTCCATACAGAATACATCAGGAACCTATATATATAGTATATATATATATATATATATATATAAATAATATATATATTTCTATTTCTATTTCTATGTATATAGAGCTATATTTTGTGTGATCTATTTTATAAAAATCTATTTGACATTATAAAATGGATATTACATTTTTTATATATATATAATATATCTATATATATATAATATATATATATATATATATATGTTATATTAAAAAAAAAAAAACACAAACAAAAACTAAACTATATAAAAAAAAATACAATACATACTATATAATATATAATAAAAAATTCTAAAGCTACTTTTTGTAATATCTATTTCATGCTTTTCTCATATAACACAACAATGGCTTTCTACTTTGATTGACAGCCCTAATATATTTATGTACAGTAATTTAGCCTCTCATATCTTACTGCTTAAGCAAGGCAAATGATTAAGTCAAATTAGCCATAATAAATAAATAGCCATAATTTAGCATATAATTCAAAGTATTCAGTTATTCTCTTAAGATATTTATAATGGAGTCAGATAAGAAAAAATGTGTTGGCCGGAGTTCTCAGATATCAAGCTCTGAGTCTTTACAAAGGCAGTCAATTTTCCTGTAATCTGCCATTTCAGGACCCAGTAGCTCGAAGGGTTCTCTGTGCCTTACTGATCCTGGGATCCATCAGTTTCTGGAAACATATTGGATATCCAGTTTGTCCTTTCTGTCATGGACTCTAGAAAGTGACTCAGAGGAGTCATATTTGCTGTAGGTGCTCCTGCCTGCAGGAGCTTTACTGCACACCAGCGTGTCTCTTACTTAATCCTGCTCTCTAAGTATATAAACGTAAGACATGCAATATGCTCTAAGAAAGTCTGGCAAAGTTCAGTAGGATGATCTTGTGATTCTAGTTGAGTTTCTTGCAGCTGCCAGACTACTTTACAGTCAAACTGACTGGAAACCGTTTTCTCCTCATTAGTCCCCTCCTCCTGGGGCTGTGGTCTGGAATACATCACGGATAGCAACTGTTTAAGGTACCATTGCTCTCTGAGGCCAAATAGAGGAGATGTTCAGCCAAAATTATGCATCCTTAATGAGGTGCACTTAACACTCATAAGTGGTCTTTCAAATGAAACCCCATTTCATAATAACAGTGCACCCACCATTTAGCTTCGGACTCGGTGTCCCTGGGACTGGTTTAATAGGCTTTTCAGAGAGTTTGGAGCCCGCTGGGAAAGAAAGAGCAAAAATGAATAAAGGCATTTCTCTTAAAAAAGATTGACAGATCAAATTGTCACCACTTTTATCATTTCATGCGTACAGTAACATCCCCAGGCAACAGTGTGCCTCCTTTCTTCCCTTTCACCAAGAAAAATCAGGTGACTGCAGACAGCAGAGGGTGACATGGTCAACATATCAAGCAGCATAACTGAACATTCAAATGGAGGCAGTTTATGATAGGCGCAGAAAAATATGGGAGAAACACAGCCCCATCACAGTTTGGAGAAGCTCTGTGTCGACCACTCGGGAATTGTTTTTTATAGACAATCACATCTGTTTATGTGCAGTAATTACTGGAAAGCCTGAAGTGCACAGCTGTGTGCATGCATGGCGGCATGTGCTGGCTGCTGGGGCAATGCTCAGAGCTGCAGGATAAAGACGAGGAAGATAAAATCACAGCACTGCAGCATGCTGGCCACATGCTAGTGCTCCGGCACCCCACCTGAGCACACGCTCACTTGGGCAGGAAGTGCAAATTTATGTGCACAGTTATCAGAAAGGCGTAATCATGTCTGGTTTAACAAAATGTGTGATAATAGAGAATAGACAATTCAATTACATTTAATTTTAAAATTTAAAGGCTATGGAATCAGGGATATCATTAACTAATTTTTTGACGGAGGCTCTTGGTGGTGGTCTATGTGAAATAAGGCATGAATGAAAAGAAATGAAAACACTTTAGTACTTAATTTAGTACTTGTTTATAAGTTATAAATGTAATGTGAGCTCTTATGCTCACCAAGGCTGCATTTATTTTATCAAACTATAAGAATATTGTGATATATCATTACAATTTAAAATAATTATTGAAAATATTGTAAAATGTAATTTATCATTACAATAGCATTCATTATTCCAGTCTTCAGTTTCACATGATACTTCAAAAATCACTCTAATGTTTTGATTTTGTGTTCAAGAAATAATTCTTAATATTACAAATGTTGAAAACAAATGTTTGTCAAGATTGTTTGAATATTAAGTTCAAAAGAACTATTTTTAAATAGAAATTCTGTAACATTTTAAATGTCTTTAGGGCCACTTTTGATCCATTTAATGCATCCTACCTGAATAAAAGTATTAATTTCTTTTAAAAAAATCTTATTGACCCCAAACTTCAATGGTATATTAATAAATGAGGCAAAAATGCAATCGAACAGCCAGTCATTCCCCTGCATTTTTGTTGTATGAAAAGGAAACACAATTACTTTTTGATAGTCAATTATGTCTCATTGATAATATTGTATAAAATTAATAAAATGTCATAAAGTAAAAAAAAAAAAAAATTTAAATAAGACTTAATAAAATCAATTTATTGCATTCAAATTCCAATTAGTAAAATCTGAGGGGACATGTTTGAATGTTTCTGATGGGAATATTCTGCATGCATGCTATAGGAATGTTAAAAGTGCTGGCAGACAATGTGAAGTGTTTGATACCTCGACACACAGGCATTTTCCCAGTCCAGGTTCCATCAGACTTGCAGACCCGATGCTCAGAGCCGCCAGACAAAAAGAAACCAGTTTGGCAGGTGTAGATAAGCGTGTAACCATAGGAAGGCAGATCCATACCCACAACATCCACATGAGGAGGACTTTCTGGCTGTTTACAGCTGTGGGCTACAAAGGAAACAAAATGTAATTGAAAAAAAGAAACAAAAGACAATCCAGCAAACAGCCTCGGTCCTCTTATAATCAGACTTCAAACTTCAGTGGGCAAAATCTAAATGAAGTTTGAACTTTTAAGACAACATGGCATGTTTCTTTAAAGAGGATCTATGCTCTCTCCCTCAGTAGCTGACACTGCCATGTTCCTGTGCCTACAAAAGCTGGTGGAGACCCTTGAATGTGGCAGACATTGATGCATGCTGGCAGACGGCACTTAAAGGTAGCGCACCTTTACCTGTCACACCAGCAGATCAAACGCAAGCCAATGCTCACTCAGTCATTCCAACAGCTCCACCATCACTATGACTTTGATCAAAAGTAGCCGGATTGAGATTTTGGCTTGGTACACTGGACCCAGTTCTTTTATCCCAGACTTTGATAAGGGTTTCTATCCATGATCACTACATCAACAGTGCATCCACAAAAGAAAAGTAACCAGGGAAAGAAACTATTATGGTTTCCAGTTAAATTTCTGCATAATATGGGAGTGCATGGTTTATTGCAATAAATTTTGATCATTTATTGAGAAAATGTAAATCAAAATGTGCCTCAAACTTCTTTGACATTAAATTCATATTGTTATACATACTAAATTAACCTGGAGAAATGACTGGATGTTCTTTTCTAATACTGATACCAAAAGATCAAAATAAATTTTAAAGGAGAGATCAGAGTTTAAAATTATGTATGATTTGATGTGTTGTGAATAAAATAATGATACTAAAACCAACAAGTACATAATCATGCCAATTTTACTTATAACAAAATAAAATACATTTTCCCAAATTGTGCAAATACTTGACATGAACACAATCAATTATCTCTGTTTTTTTTTCCAAAAATAAATAACTTAATAAATGTATATAATGAATGTATTTTTTACATACTCACACTACCAGTCTATAGCTTTTTGCATGCCAAAACATCCCTATATGATATGATATAGTCCACAAGAAAAAAAACAAAACATGATTTCTTTGGAGACGAATCTAGTGGAACGCTAATGGAAAGGACAACCAGTCATTATCCAATTCTGTGTAAAATAAAAGAGGGGAATGAGAAAGATGATTTAGCACTCAGCCTGACTCTGTGAGTAGCCAACTGCTCTGTGTAAACAAAATTACAGTGCGTAATTACAGAATGATTTCGATTATTCTTGGGGGAAAAAAAACAGTGTGATTAGGTGCAAGCACACAAAAGCTGTTTTATCACAGATTTACAATTAAGTGGGGGGAAGTGCTGTGTCTTCCTTGCCATCTCATTCTTTAATTTCCAAATTTTTGCAAAACAATGACAGAACTTTGGGGCAGTGGCATGATGCAAAATGTAATTAGCTTTAGAAAGCATCAACTGAATGGCAATCTGTTTTGTGAAATTGGAAGCCAGCTGTTTTCTCGTACTTCAGCCTGCTTTAATGCTGTTGATTTTGGAGCTTCTGTTGGTAAATGGACATAATCCAATCACAAGCCTCGTAGCCCACCATGATAACCCATCAGACCTGAGTGAATCATCTTCATCCATTTTAGATAAACTAAGGTGATGTCAGGGGTATTAACACACTAATAAGATGAAAAAGAGACAAAAAAGAGCAACCTGTCGGTATTGTAACTAAACAAACGAAGCATTTTATTTTAAGCACAGAAATTAAAATGGATTATTCAAGGGGTTAGTCTGCTTTAACCCTCTAAGAGCACAGACGGACCTTTCTCACTAAGAGATCAGTGATTTGTCAATTGATGAAGTCAACCAGGGGAGTGTAGTCAGGGTATCACAACTCATATATTACCCACATAATTCAGAAGCAATTCAACTCAAGTGGCCATTGTGTGGGAAACATTAATCTTCCATCTTTCAGATAATATGAGATAAGTGGTTCTCTTTTAGTATGGTTGAGTATGTACATCATCTGTTTAAATGAACCTCAGAGAAGCAATACATTGGTCAGATCATTACAGTCGTCTCAGAGTCACCCAAAGGTCTGTTTCACACTGCTAGTTCACGCAATGAGCAATATTCACAATGTAACTCACATGGTGTTTTCACACTGACAGTGTAGCTGCTGTGATTTCTGGCTTACTATGTGGAGTATTTCCTTTAATAGCAATCACAAAGTATAAAATGGCTATCAGGAGCGTGCCACTGAGAATTATGACATCATTTGATGGTTGTGGATTCTAATTTATATGAGAAGGGAGAGCACATTTACATCTAAATTGTAATCAATCTAACAGAAACTATAGCTATAAACATCTATATTCAGGCAGACTAAAAAAAGTAACTTCTATCAAGCCCAGACATCTTTCTCCAAACAACAGGCGAGTAGTTCACTCTAGCATTTAATGTTGCATTGTAAAAGCTTATATTGCAAAAGATTGTGTTCATTTTTCCACCATATTTTCTTCTGATGTTAATATAAGAACAGAAATAAACATGTCCTACTTTCTTCAGTGGAATGAATACTTTAGACTTAGTAGTATGTGATGGATGTTGTGAAATGAACAATCATTATGAATATGAACTTGCTGGAACTACTGTCATTAGCAGAGCAAAAACACAGCATAACTGGCCATATGGTGTCTCAAATGCAAGTTAACTGATGTTAATCTCTTGTTTGTAGAACACTTGGCATTTAATTGTTAATTCAAGTTTAACTGGACAGAGCTCGAGTCAAGTTCGAGACCAGAATAGGGTTGAGTCTGATTCAACAAAGAGTACAAGACCTGAAATGATGATCTTGGACTCAGACTTAGGTCCAGGGTCCAAGACAAAGACCATGAAATAATGGCCTCAGACTCTAGGACTTTACGACTGAGATCAAGCTCAAGAGGATTAAATGATGGTACTGGACTTGACGGCCAAGACAAGACCAAAAACAAGAAACTATGGTCTTGGACTCAGATTTGAGGGCCAAGACCAAGAGCATGAAATTATGGTCTTGGACTCTGACTCAAGGCCAAGTCCAAGACCATATTTTCAAGATCTTGGTCTTGTCATGAACTCGGGAGCATGTGGACTTTGTCTGAACATGAACTCAACTCTCTTTTGGTCTCAGCTTTGACTTGTACTTGACCCATTTCTCTGTAGCTTAATTATACAAATACATTCTGCATTGACCTTTATAAATGAGAAACTTCACCCACAAATATAAACTGGAATTTTAACAGTGTGTTATGGAGAACACTTACGGATGCACTCCGGCTGGGTCCCGCTCCAGGTTAGATCAGCCTGGCAGAGTCGTGTGGTGGAGCCCTGCAGCAGGTGACCAGGCTGACACTGGAAACTGGCACCATGACACCTGGAAAAAGACACACACACACTTCCAACCTACACACAACACACACACACACACACACACACACACACACACACACACACACACACACACACACACACACACACACACACACACACACACACACACACACACACACACACACACACAGCAACAGACATTGTGCTCCCATAACTCTCTTCTGGAGGCAGATTAAACACAATATTAAACACCTAATACTTGCAGTTTTTGGTTTTTGAATTAAAGAGTTTCACTCCTGAGGTCAGATGCTACAAAAAACCATGACTGCAAAGGTGTCGCTTGAAATTTCACATCTTTCAGGTTCCTTCTGCATCATTGTACACCATCTGCTTCCCAGACTCGCTCTCTTAAAAGCTCAAATGGATGTGTGCTAATGTTGGGTGGATATTCTCATATATGGTACTTACCTACTTTACTTACAGCTAATGTAATCACAAGTACTGTACATGCACTTAGGAGGCCATTGTGACCTTCTTTCCGGATCACTGGTGATAAAGTGTCACTTATTTCCATAATATATAAAGTAGCGCTCCTCATGTGAACGTGGCTACTGTATGTTATAATCAGCAAGGTCATGGGACAAAAAAAGGTTTGCATATATGCCTGCGAGTATGAGCTGTTCTTTAGTATACATACGAGGGAAGTAAAATATCAATGCGTCACAGAGTGGCATGTGGGCTTAGCACATTAATTGATTAACATGTCCCTGTAACTGTGAACACGGTTGACGAGCCATAGACATTGGCGCTTATCTGTGGTGCGCGATATCTCCTCTCACCGACTCCAACATCATTAAGCCCTGGAAAGCAAAAGAGCTTGACTGGCTCCTTTTTCTCGAGGCCAGACAAATGATTTACGAATATAGAAAGGATGATATTTAGCGGTTTCATGAAGCCTCTGCAGGGGTTGACCTCTGTTACTGAAACGACTTGAATTCTTAATGCCAGCACATCTTGGTGATAAACGCTCTTCCTCAGCAGTCTCAGAGTTTCTGTTTTTCTCTCTTCATGTCTCCCTCAGTTCACCCCTCTGTCCTGCTCCCCTGACAAAATGTAATCAGATTCATTTGCACTACTGAGAAGCAGATTTTTTTGCTCTATTTTCGTGGAGCGAGTGGTTCTGTGGTGGTTATTACACCCATGCATACATTTCACCGCTCCTCAAGTGAAAAAGTTTTGAGAGGTCTTAATAATAATTTGTAGTTTGTACAAGCAGTTTGTCTGAAGTGTTTTGAGAAAAGTCAATTTTCATTAAGAACGCTTTCATGAGGGAAGATATGAAATCTTTATTTGAAGGCAAATTTGTTCTTTTTCACCATTAAATCTGAAGACTAAAGAAATAGTTCACCTAAAAATTAAATTGTTATTCCAAACAGTGCATTGATTTCTTACGGAGCCCCGCACATGATTTACTAATTTGTTCCCTTGATGTACTAAAACGTGCACACGATTACTATTTCGATCCCTCGATTTGCTAATTCATTCTCTCGATTTAGAAATCGTGTGCACAATTTAGCAAATTGAGGGAACGAAATATTAAATCGTGTACATGATTTAGCCCACTATTTTTTTCCTGCATGCCATGTGCAGGGCTCTGTAATTTCTATCTTCAGAGAAACAATAAAAGATCTTTGGCACTGGTGGAAAAATGGTTTGCGACGGTGAAAAATGTGTTGTGAAAGTGGTCCATACAACTGATACTCTATTTTCCATGTCATCTGAAGCTGTAGTTTCAAGTTGGAATAACATAAGGGATAATATCTGATAAAATGTTTTATTTTTGATTAACTTTTCCTTTAAAAAGCAGTGAATCTTAGAATGGTAGTCGGGGCCAAGAGGACTTAAAATTCTTTAAAATGAAGACTAAACAAGCATTAAAATAAGCTAAAACAACTTAAAAACAAGACATTTCTTATTTGAATTCAAACTCACAATAACAATAATATTTATATTTTAACAATTAAAAATAAAATAATCCATAAACCCAATACAAAAAAATTCACAAAAATTATACTTTCCATAAATAAACACTTTTCTAACTTTTATACTTTTTATTAAAATATATTACACTAACACTTTTCCATTGGGGTAAAATCTTTTAGATTAATACTTTTCCATTATCACATCTCGAAAATGTGTTGCGGACAAGGGTGGGCCTTGGAATCAAAAAGGTTGAGAACCACTGCTTTCAGAGTAATAAAAGTGCAAAAAAAAAAAAAAAAATTCATAATTCGTTTTTTGCACTTTCATATTTTGTATTTGTCATTACGAATAATATAATATAATATAATAGAGCATGAGTATATAACATATCAGTGTAAAAGTAAAATCTAAATATAATATATGAGTGAAAGTTTTTATTAAAGAATTTATATAACTTCTTATACTAAACAATACATTTCAAATTAGTTGGTTCAATATTAGTGCTTATTTCTTAGAATTTGGTTTGTCCCTTTTTAGCTTTAATGAGAGCAGCACTCGAGCTGAAACAAACTCCACATGTTTTTAATTATATATGTAGTCATCCTGCTACCTTAAAGCCAAAGGTCCTGTTGAGAGAACCATAACGGGGCATCCCAGGGTTCTCACAGGTGGTACGGGTTGGCTCTGAGAAAAGAAAGGAAGAAGAAAGACAAAACAAATGAATATCCAGTCACATTGTTCTCAATATCTGTCACAAGTGAGGCAGTTTCTTTTTCACCACCATAAGAACAAAACAACATTTCAGCTCTCATAAATATGTGCTACATTGCCCTTCATGAGCCCAAACACAGCTCTCAAAGCAGTGCTAAGACTTCGCTCATAGTGATAGTTATGGGGCCTGTGTGCTTATGTAAGTGCTGCAGCAGTGTCATAACAGTTGTTGTTTTTTTTTATGGAGGGCTGATGAAGACGCAGCAGGGGGCAGTGTTGCTGCAGCAGTGCATCTGCTACGACACAGCTGTGCTGCTCTGTATTTGGGATGTAGAGTACATTTTTGAGCTGACGCAGAGACCCTTGATTCAATGCCGGCGTGCAAATGACAGGATAACCTGCAAGGCTTACACAACCAACCCCTTTTCCATGCCGCTTTTTGAGCGTGTAGCTTCTAATACTGTGTCAGCACACAGAAAATATATGACTGCATTGCCATATTGAGAAAAGAGTTGCAGACAGTGGTCGTGCTGCTTTGATTCTGAAGGAAGATCCCACTAGGTGACCAAATAGTATTAAGTAGAAACTTGTACATCTGATTCACTAATTCCATCCTTTTTTATTTTCATTTTTTTTTTACAAGTATTAAAAATCAGGTTGTCACCACCAGAAGATACACTTTTATAAACAGAAATATTTAAACACAGATGGCAATATAATATAATATAATATAATATAATATAATATAATATAATATAATATAATATAATATAATATAATATAATATAATATAATATAATAAAGTTGCAAAATATGACAAAATGCCCAACATATGCCCAACAATATGACAAAATATTTATACATTTTGGTTTCTAAATGTCTCTGATTGTTTCATGTTCTTGGTCACCAGTAATGCACTGCACAAAACACTCCAAGGTCAACATAAACCTGTCCTCACTGCAAGTGATCTGTGTTTATTGTTGCTTGGGTCATAATTTCTTGTACCCTGCGTAGTTTAGTTCAATTTTTTTGTCGCCATCTGCCTAATTTGTCAGCTTCTAGCAACGGATATATGAATCTGCAACTGGATGCACAAATTATTATTATTATTTTTTTACGTCAACAACAAAAGTTACGGAAAAAGTTTTCTCTCATTTTTAAAAAACGGATTTTGCTACACCTAACTATGCACAATTTCAAGGTTAGTTGAATTTCATTATTTGCATCTAATCTTGTCCGTGCAACTGAACTAGACTACACTGGGTTTATTTAAGTCAGAGAAAACAGCCAATAGGATTCATTCTATAAGAATTGTTGTGTATAATTATTTAGTGGCTTTTTAGAGCACTTCATTTCCACCCCCCAACACCCTATATTACTTTTTTATGGTGTCTTTGAAGGTGTAATATGAGGCCATAATAATACTCCATTGAAAGAGTTTAATGATTACACCTGCTTTGGGGCTATGGCTGACATCTTCTGTTGGCACAATACACTAAATGCTTAAAAACGCCAATCAGAGCTCATCCAAATCTCCTGCTGGCTATTCATGGCTCCTCAATAATGGCCTCATAGAGTTGGGACCATTTATTCAATTACTTACTCAATTAAAAATAATTATCGATGTATTTATTGACGTTAGGAGAAGGACTCCCACATGGACGTATAAACTGAGGGGTTTAATCAGATAAACACTGTACTTAGGGGGACAGTGAGAGGAGTCTTTGTTAATGAGACATGGAGAAATGGATGTAGATAATACAGCCAAAGGCCAGTTCAGACAGAGAAGGAGAAAGAAAAGTGAAAGAAATAAAGTATGTGTGTATACATAAATAGAAATACTATTATGGAATTAATTAACAGGACTCTATATTTTAAAAGAGAGAAACAATTCTTTGTGAATAATAACTTTGATTCAGTTCACATCAGTTTCTATGGTGTCTCTTTCAATTTAAAAGCACCCTAAAGCAGCTTTACAGAGATCAGTGCCTTAATACCCTCCAGCAAGGGAACCTGGGGTGAAAGTAACAAGGGAAAAACTGTAAGGGGAGAATGCAAAATAAACCCTGGGAGGAACAAAGACTCAGCACTTGAAGCTTAAGTTACAAACTCATGATTTCACGTAGTTTAACTCTAGTCAAGCTACCTTCAAAAAATAGTTATCTACACTAAAATTCAGAAACAGAAAATACCTTCAGAATATCAGATGGCAATAAATAATACTGCAAATCAGAGAATTTATATTACACAACAGTATAAAGATCTATATAAACAGTACATATCTTTAGTTTTTCGTTTTTAGAATGTAGCAATAAAATAATTTTTATTTTATTTTTTACAGGCTTTATTAATCTAGGTTCATGTTAATTTGAATTTTGTTCAAATTAACATGATTGTTGTTCAATGTTAACTCATGCCTTTTCAGAATGCATTAAAATGTTAATTTATACAACCTGAAAGGCTAAAATGTATGTAGAAATGAACATAAACCAAGATTAATAAGTGTTGTAAAAGTATTGTTCACTGTGAGTTCCTGATACCTAATGCATTATAGTGTTGATTAATTGAATATGAATTGTAAAGTGTAACCTATGAATCATTTGATTGGTGAATTCTAGAACTTCAGTCAGGTACATGCCTCAGTGCACCTGTGTTTGAGAAGGTCATGGGAACCGAGCTGTGAAGCAGAGGACAATAACTTCACAACAGCTGCCACTGCCTGCCGTCAAGAAGTGAGTTTGTCAAGTTAAAGTTTATCATGCAATTTCGTTTTCCCTGGCCACAATTCCTCACTTCATACTCGTCTACTCATCTGCCAACTGTTCTCACTTCCCTTGTTCTGTGGTCACCAAAAGGAGTGGCTTTGCTCTTTCCCACCATAATTGTGTCAATATAACATCAGGCTCGATTGGAGCAGCACTGGCCTGGGCTGCCTGGGCTGGTGGAGGGCATTGATTTCTTTAGAGTTGTTGTTGCTAAATACTTTTGAGCCTGTTTGTGTATTGGGTGACAAATAATACCAAAAGGGCTTATCACCATGGGCGGTAATCATAAGACACAGCAGCCAGAGCTACTGGAAAGCAATATTTGAGGCAAAACTTGAAATTCTGATAATCTAGCTTCCACTGAACTGCACCATGAAACCATAAAGAGTCGAATGACTTAAAGGGATAGGTTACCAAAGAATGAAAATTAGCCCATGATTTACTCACCCTCAAGCCATCCTAGGAGTGTATGAGTTTCTTCTTTCAGACAAATCCAATCGGAGTTATATTAAAAATTGTCCTGGCTCTTCCAAGCTTTATAATGGTAGTGGGCAGGTGTTTATGTTCAACAGTCCAAAAGAAGTCCAATAAAGTGCATCCAACCATAATAAAAGATGCCTCACATGGCATCGGGGGTGAATAAAGCCTTCCTGTAGCAAATTGATGCGTTTTTGTAAGAAACATATCTATTTTAAAAACATTATAACCACTTTTCTGTAGCTTGCTCTAACTGTTGCATATGGAAGCCATTTACAGGAACAAAGGAAGCAAATTTTCATTACTTTAGCAAAGGAAAACCAGTCTTCTCTTAGCTTATATCAAAATCTTCCGACATCTGTCTTAACAAATCCTCTTTTGGTACATCAAATTCGTGACCAGTGTTTTTTTTTGTTCTCTCCTCTCTGCTTTCGCGTTCATCCCTTCTCACCGGCGCATGGACTATGCATACTTCCTACATAATCCGCCCGCTAACCACGTATGACAGTTAGCGGAAGCTAGAGATTCCTATTAATAAAATTTTAAATATAGATATTTATCTTACAAAAATGTATCGATTCGCTATATGAGGCCTTTATTCACCATCCGGAGCTGTGTGAGGCACTTTTTATCATGGATGGATGCGCTTTATTGGACCTCTTTTGGACTGTTGAACAGAAAAAAACTCTTACTGCCATTATAAAGCTTGGAGGAGCCAGGACAGTTTTCAATATAACCCCGGTTGGATTCATCTGAAAGTAGAAAGTCATATACACATAGGATGGTTTGAGGTTTAGTAAGGCTGCATTTACACCGCATGGTTCAAGTGACCTAATTCCGATTTTTTCCTCCCAAGTGGCACAGATCAGATATGGCCCATGAACGTGTAAGCAGGAAAAAAGCACATGGATTCAAGATATTTGCCTGTTAATGCAAGTTGGATGTCAAATGTTTTTGAACAATAAAGATATATCTATTACAAATGAAATATCTCTAGTTGACTAGCAGAGTATTAATTTGATTCGTTTGTGTTAAATAAGAGGCTTTTAAGATCGTGCTGAGTGCTCACTGCTGCCGTTATCAGTGGCTTGTGCACAGACGAGCACTTCAATCTATTGCTAACTCTTGTGGAGACTCTCTATTCGTTCGGGTGAAATCACAAAATAAAATGCAGACAAACGTGTCCCTGCTCTTGATATACAATCACTGATGAACACATTTGGTTTTAATGAGGAAAAAAACTATATTTGAGGACAAATTTTATACCAGATCCACTAACTTAGCACACATTCTACTGCTAGATCATTAGTACCCGCAGATGTGTACAGCAGATCTATGTATAAAATCACTGTTGTGAAGAATCGGTACTAATGAATGATTTTGATGTGAGGATGAAACTAGCCTATTGCATTAAAAATGTTTCTCTGGGTTCTGTCAATAAATTTAAGTCTTTGCATTCATATTCTGGACTCATCTGCTTAACTATACAAAGTATGCTTTATTAATAGTGTGTGCTGAGTTTGGTCTTTTAATATCATTGTATAATGCATTAAGGCACATCAAGTTAAGCCCCTGTAGTGTAAATGCAGATATCGAATAAGGGTCACTTTTAAAAGAAGGTGTAAGTGGGTTGTCAAAAAAATCAGATATAGTAAAAAAAAAAAAAAAAATCCAGATCTTCAGTGTAAATGCAGCCTAAATCATGGGCTAATTTGCATTTTTGGGTAAACTATCCCTTTAAGTAGCCATAATTGCTTCTCAATATGCTAAGAGTTGGACGCAGTGGTCAGCTTCAGCTGGCTGATTATTCAGTTTTAGCATTATTAGGTTTTTAAAAAACAAACATACAACAATTATTATGACAGTCTGTTTGAATGGGAATTTAACATATGGCTTAAACATGCAAACTGTGTCAGTATAATTGATTTACCTATACAGTGAGGCTGGGATCCACTCCAGGTGCCATCAGCCTGGCAAATGCGTGTAGTACTGCCTACTGGGATATAGGGAGCCATGCAGCTAAATGACACCTCGGACTGGTAGATGAAACTGCGGCCTTCCCTCGAGCCAAAAGCAGGGATTCCAGGATCTCCACAGAACTTAGCTATTATCACAGAGAACATAAAGAAACACATTCAGCAAAATTATTCTCAAATGGTTAGGCATAAATGATGCTAAAAGCTTTGTCGTTATAAAACAAAGTGCATGCTTTATTATGTTGTCCTTAATATTTACCACTTTTCAGAAAGAAAGAAAAAGTGTATAAAATATTGAAATTGTGAACACAGACATGTGTGGAATATTCAAAGGCTGTTTGAAATGTAATGATTTACAATCTAAAGTATACATTGTATATTGCCTACCATTGGTTCATTCATCACACTCGAAATGGAAGGTTGAAACAAGCAGACTGCATTGTGGGATATTGTATCATGCTGTGTGCTCTGATGTATGTATACTGCACACTTTGGCAAATGTATTAGGTCATGCATGTGCATAGAGTCTTTTATTCTGATCAAGGCCGCACAATGAAAAATACAGTAAAAAATAATATTGTGAAATATTTTCGCAATTTAAAATAACATTAAAATAACAATTATAATTATCATGTGACAATGAAGACTGGAGTAATGACAGCTTTGCCATCACAGGAATAAATTACATTTTAAAATATATTAAAATAGATTAAATAACATGCATAACATTTATTCCTGTGATGGCTAAGCTGAATTTTCAGAAGCCATTACTCCAGTCTTCAGTGTCCCATGATCCTTCAAAAATCTTTCTAATATGCTGATTTGGTGCTCATGAAACCTTTCTTAATATCAATGGTTTTTTTCAACAGCATTTATGAAATATTTTTTAACATTATAGACAATGTCAATTTCCAATCAATTTCATGCATCCTTGCTGAATAAAAAAAGCATACTGACCCCAAACTTTAAATGGTAGCATACATATTATATACTGCAGGAATAGTAAGAATAGTCTGCTATTATGCTATTCTGAACATAGCCACATAATACTGGGTGAAGTCCTAAGCCCTGTGGTAAACGTTATCCATGGCCCTGCCACTGTCAGGCAAACAACAGGTCTCTGGAGGGAAAATCAATCACATGGTTGACGTCATCAGCTGTCTGATCCATCATAAATATGCTGGTCAGACTACTGTGCTTGAGATCTAACACTACAAACTCGACTTTTCTTGATGAATTATAGATATGCTGTCAGGATATAAAATAAAAGTGGAAAAGAAAGAGAAGGAAAAAAAATCAGTAGCCTGACAAAGTCAGAGGTATGCTTTCTATCTCGAGCAAAATGTTTTTTTTTTTTTTTTTTTTTTTAACATTGGCTGCTTTTGTTCCATGTGAGGGATAAAACAAGGGTACCTTTGTGACAACTAGGCTTTTTAAACTTTAAATGCTCATACCATGTCTGGAGGTTCTTCGTCTTAGTCATCATACAGCATTGTGCTGAAACAGACTGACATCCCACCATGCTAAGCCCACCTTGTCTGGTGTCCTAAACAAATATTGCTGCATAATCCAGCAGATCTAATTGAAAAAGAAATTTTGACCTATATGTTCTCATTCAGTGATGATCCAAATCAATCAATCATTGTCTAAACATGACTTCATTGCCAAAATCAAGTAGATAAGTTGCAGACATAAGGCAAGGTGTGAACTTTCTGCTGCTTTTTTGGGAAATGTTGGCATGCACAGGGTTGCAAACAGGGAGGAAGCAGTCAGTTTGATTAATATTAATAGAGCAGTACAGTACTCACGCAAGCACTGGGGCACCTCACCACTCCATGTACCATTGCCCACACAGGTGAGAATGGCAGGGAAAGAGAGCTCATATCCTGGGGAGCAGCTGTAACTCACGCTAGTGCCCCACTCAAAGTCACGTCCCTCCAGGAGGCCGTTTGAGATTGGCAGAGGAGTTGCGCAGGTAACGGCTAAAGGAATAAGTGAAACAGAGTAGAGTTAAGCTTATACTTAAGAATGCCATGTTTAATACAATTACAACATAACCAACATAAAAATTCTACTTTAAATAAGTACATTTGTCTTGATTTCCAGTAAAAATGAGTAAACGCTCTTAAAATAATTGAAACAGTCTAAATTATGTTACTTCTTAGATTACATAGACATAAATTTATTATGAATAATCTTAGTTAATACGTAAGCTGTTAACAGATTTATTAATATACGAATATAAGACAACAATATGTGTAAAAAAGTGTAGCAGTAACTATAATGGTACTAGCAGGTTCAGTTAGGTAGAGAGACTAATTGCTTCTGCTAACACTACTGAAGTCACTGAATGCTATATCTGTCTTAGAGGCCCCATCTTTTCCAATAACATCCCGCACAACTCTGTGAGGTAAGTCCTCTTCCCTGGTTATTAGTCCTCAGGTATCACATGAGCCCTTAAAATCAATCACACTCTACCAGACAGGAAGCCAATGCCTTGCTCAAATGGGCACTCACGATGACACATGCCCCCACTTATGGTGCAACACCCCAATACAATGCTCTCTCTCTCACACACACACACACACACACACACACACACACACACACACACACACACACACACACAAACACACACACACACTTTATACCATAGTAAAGTTCTAGCCAGACGGTGATTACTGCCTGCAAAAACTATGCTTCGACTGTTTCTTTATGAGCTAATAGTGTTGTCTTAGCTCAACTCATGTTGATAGAACCGATAAACTTCTAACAAAGCCCACTGTTGTATTATTAAAGAGAATCAGTGTTGGCATCCTTTAAAGAGGCCTGGACCAGACTAGAGTTCCTAAGCTTATAAATATTTCACATATACCATCTAAAACTGCAGGAAAGAGTCAGAAAGGACACGCACACACTCAATGTCAGGATCCTTCCCACACCCGAAGCATTTGACAGGTGGGAGTGCTTCTTTTTTGAGTCAACTCTCTTTGGCATGCATATTAACGGCTCTGTGAGACAGAATATCAGTTCAGACCGAGGATATGAAGTTTAAGGCTCCTCAGATATGTATGCACAACATGTCCTTTAACAGACAGGAGGAGGCCACTGCCTTCTGGAATAAATGAGACATCTGTGTCTATCTAAATGAGCTTAGCAAAATGGCATTCGATGCCAGGGCACTGGTGAGGATCACAAATGCATCGTCCAATCCTGGAATTCAATTTCATATCGCTTTATATATTCCATACCAGTTCATCTCCTGGCAGTAGGAAGATCACAGGAGTCATTTGTGAAATTAATTACGAGAAATGCAAGGGCTCATAGGTCAAAGCTGATTATAATAACGGGGACAACAGAGCCCTTAAGGGGTGAAAGCTCAGTCTACAAATGTGTTCCCGTCATTTGTCCAACAGCATGACTGGTTGATAAAACATGAATGTTTACCATTCATTGTAGCACAATTGCACAAGAAAAGATGACCTACAAGGGTGGATAAACATTCCTCCTCTTGTTAGCTCTACATTTCAAACAAGACATCCATCACAATGGCGAAGACACAAAGCTGGAAGACCTCAACTCACTCTGGGTGAAGCATCTGTGCATGTAACGCTCAGGGCAGTCGGGGCCAGATGTGCAAATATATCAGTGAGCGAATAATATTTTAAGTCTTGCTTTGTGACCAACAAAGCTATTTGGCTTTACTAGTCAGAGAAAATGCTAGAGTAATGTGTTAATCTTGGGATGATGAAGCCTATGGAAGAAATGGGAAATTAGGTAACACTTTACAATAAGGTTAAATTTTAAATTGATGCATGAAGCATCATTAACCTAAATTAATAAATACTGTAAATGTTAGTTTGTAAATATATATGATTGTTTAATGTTAATCCATATTTGCTCATAGTCCATTTAAATTTTTTTACAATTTCTTTACCTTAATAAATTAAGGATGACTTTAACTTAATACTTTACCTTATGTAAACAAATTGAACCTTATTGTAAAATGTTACCACAATTTATATGTACTGTTAATTTTAAATGTTCAATGATGTTTAAATCAAGTTTCACCTTTACAGAAAGGCACGGGGGCATTCCAGGTACCGTTTCCGGTGCATGTGATGGTGGAGAAACTCTCGGTTTCCATCATGTAGCCAGGCTGGCACACAAAAGTGATGTTTTGTCCAATGGTAAAGTCCTCACCATATCTCAGCCCATTTGCTGGCACTCCGGGGTCTCCGCAGTTGATCACTGAAATGTAAAGATCATAGTTATGATGCTTATAGGCCAAAATTAACTACTGTGTTGAGTATGATGTGCTAACAGTCTCTATTTGAGCTAAAAGTCTGGTCAATTTACAATCTGCCAAACAACAGCAGTGTAGATCTTTATTCAGAATCTAATACAACTCTTCAGATTGCAATCATAGCTTTTTGTAGCAAACTGATAGAAACAAACCATGGGGAGCCACGTTCACAAATCATCTTTAACAACTCATTTACGCTACAACAATCTTTAGAACCCCTGGCTTTTTATTTCAAATGATAGATCTTGTTATTATGTAAAGAAATCAATAGCAGCATGCAACACGGCTCCAGTCCCACCAGTGTCCCCGAGGTGCAACTTCAAATCAATTCCACAGATCTTTTACAATTATCATTCTTTCCAATGGATAAATAAGAGGAGGTCGGATTGGAATGATGTGAGAAAGAATGCGGCGCCACTGGAATTCAGATGAAACAAATTTGTAGTTTTGCACTTTGCTGGGGCTGACAAAACCTCGTTCGAACAGTGCATTTATTTAATTATTTCCCAGACCCAACATCTTAATTTCCTCTATTGATTTATGTTGGAACATTACTTATTTGTCACCCTTGAGTTGCCAAACGTTTTGTATCTTTTGGAAAAGGATGCAAAATGATGTTTCGTAAAATCCATCAGCAGCCTTGCACATAAACATGTCAGTTGATGGTGAGAAATGGCTAACGCTAAATGCTAATGTGACTCCTCCCTTGGACACAGCCATGTATCAACACTTTTGCTCCTTTCAATAAACACATGTAGTGCTGCATCAATCAGAGCTGGTATGGTGCACCGCCCATATAATTCCAGTCAGTGGTATGCAGGGAATACACCCACGTTTAAGGGTGAACATTTGAGAGCATTAAGGGATGTGATTATGGATGAGAATGCCAACTTACCTAGACATTACGCAGGCTAAGCTGTTTTATTGTGTTGTGTGACTATTCATCATTTCTCAAACAACTACTATGAGAAGAGTTTTTAATCAACTACTGTAGATATATGAGCGTTCCATCAAAAATTGAACTGAAATAAATTCAGTTGATTGATACAAAGCTTGATCCGTATGCTAACCATGAGCAAAAAACAACAATGGAACTGCTTAATATCATCAAATAGTCCATTTAACCTAAGAGACATGTACATATCAATCATTATAGATTCAAAGACCAGACTGTAAAACACAGTACAATGCTACAGTAAAACATGTTAATTGGTTAACTGCAAGTTACCCTACCATACACAGTTAAAAAAGAAAAATCATTATGGACATGCCATTTATGAAGAACACTGATTCATTATGTATTTTTCTACAGTACCATCTGTTTCATTATGGTGGTTGTCAGTACATTTGCACTGTGGTAAAATATACAGATACCATTATGTCCATGGCAGGACATGAAATAATTGATTTACGCATCTAACAGAGCCAGAAGAGGAACCATTCTGACCTTTACATCTTCCTCCGTTTTGACAAAAGAACATCTTTGAGCTACCACGGAGAAACCGAATCCTGCAGTCCCACTCATTCTGACCCAATTCTTCCACGAAATGGACTGAAAACTTTCTAACCTTCTGTATTCAAAGGAGCTACAGTTACTCTCTCGGTGATGCCTGAATTAAACGTTCATAAAGATGGTACCCTGAACACTCAGCAAGAGGACTGTTCTCTATCAGTCAAGGTCTTCTACCATGACGATACATTTTTAGTACAGCTTTACACAAATGAATCCCACAAGCACATCTTTCATATCACCTCATTACAACTTGCAATGAAGCACTGCTGAGGCCATTTCGGTTTATTCAAAGACAAACAACACTTAATTTCTATTTAAAACTCAACAAATACCCTGCTGTATCTCACTTGTTTCAGACTTACATGTACAGTTGGGTGCAGTGCCAGACCAGGTGCCGTTAGCTTGGCATTGTCGTGTGGTGGAGCCGCTTAGCAGGTAGCCATCCATACAGGAATAGATGACCGAATGTGAGAAGGTGGTGCCGTCCAGTCGATATACCCGTCCATTACTGGGAGTCCCAGGGTTACCACACTGCACAGCTGTAGTATTTTAAAAAACAAAAATGCATGAAGAGTTATTGCCAGTTGACACTTAACATCCTTGAGTGAAATAACATGTCACATTATTTAGTAATTTCATTAGGGATCACAGGAGATAGCTTGGGGGTGTCAGTGTTTCTTTTGTCTGCTTTTATTTTGTATCTCAAGGTTTCTTGTTGTCTCTGGTCTCAACTTGTTCCAGTTGTTCACACATGTATCTCATTTCCCTATTTTCCTTTGTGTACTATATTGTGACAAGTCATTCTGACCCAGAAACACAAATATCTTTATGTAGGTTACTGAAGGAAAAAGCAAAGTCTTGGATTTCTGATGATATTATTATTATGTTTTAAACATAATAAGAAATGTTACTTGAGCATATTAGAATCATTTCTGAAGGATCGTGTGACAATCAATACGGGAGTAATAAATGCTTAAAATTCAGCTTTGTCATCACAGGAATAAATTTGATTTTAAATATATTAATAAAAAACAGTAATTTTAAATTGTAATAATATTTCACAATATTGCTGTTTTTACTGTATTGATCAAATAAATGCAAACTTGGCGAGCAGATCTTACCGACCTCAAACATTTGAACAGTAGTGTACATTAATTACAACACTAACAAAATGTTAAGTACAATAAATAATGCATGTGCACTCTCACTTTCACAAATCATGGTTCTGCATAAATGGCTTTTGCAACTTAAAATGATCACATATACCCCTAGTGTCTTGTCCAGCCTTGTATCTTTGTCATGTTCCTTAGTCTTAGATGGCACACACACAGTCCATTCGCTGACCATCCGATGCATATCGCTCACAAAACTGTCTAAGTAGGTGGTTCTTGGCAAGAATAAGTGGCAGTGGGGACAAGACCATATGCTGTTCAGTCAAAGGTCTGGCTAAATGAGACTATATGCTTTTTAATTAGTAATCCAAATACTCTGCCATGCAGTACTTAATATATGAATCTGATTACAAATTTTGAAAGGTAGTCATTATCTGTTAAACAGTATATTCCTTTTTTGAGTAGCTTCCCCCAAACTGCATTTGATATATCTTAAGATTATGGACATCTGATAGGAAGACAGTGAAGGACTAAAGGAAGAGATCATTAGAGAGACATCTTTTACCATGTAATGACTATGATATGGGACAGTGGCTATAACAGAATGATGTATTAGCGTCTGCAAGGCTTAAAAGAGTGGGGATGAAGTTTGAAGATATGGTATGACAGGCCTGTAGATCATACCCGGAGAATGGCACCAAGACCGAGGAAATGAAAGGACAAAAAAGAGAGCTCTTTATTTCCACAGAGATGCTGGTTGAGTGAATTAACTGGCTGAAAACCTATTAATCCACCAAGCCAAAGTGCTTTTTTTGGTTGAATGCAATGGAAGAGCTCAGGCTTCCTTTCAGGATGGAATCATCTCTCTATGCAGCTGTTAAAAAGACAGCACTTGAGGTACACCTCCATGACGGTGAGCACTCTCTTTGTCTTGTGATGACATGCTGACCATTGTGATTCCCACAGGGCTTGACATTTTGCAGCATGGGGGACGGATTATAGCGTGACGCCTTCCCCCTCAATTTCTCACTGTTCCTGTATCCCTGTGCCAATTGCCGTCTCTCAAAAATGATTCCCCCACAATGGCTTGGGTCATGTCAACTATATGTTCAGTGGGAGGTGGGAGCCCTGGGAGAAACACCATTAGTCAGGTCTTGGAGCAAGAAAACAAGATGGTGCATCATGTTTCTGTAGAAAACACTGACTGCTTGTGTCTGGAAGTGGCTAGTCATCATTCATTTGTCCTGTAAACCTTACAGCCTCGGGGAAAATGTGGGTTTATTACGTGGTGTGGGACAACTGTACAACTGTAATGGCATACAGGAAAGTAGGACCAAATAAAACATCAGGTAACAATGTGGACTGTGATATATTATTTAGCGGGTAGTTGATTTTATTGTTTGTCACTGATAAATTACTTTTGGAACTATTTTATGGTATAATAAAGACAACACTAGCTTCCAGGGGGTTGGATGCAATATCATTATTAAAATGAACAGGAAGAGCTTCTGCTCAGCACTTAGTAGTGCTACTAAAGAAATAAGGCAATGCTTGTTAAAAGGGATAAAAAAGCTCCACTGTTAGACCAACAATAATGAGAAGAGGAAAAACTGTATTTTATGAAGAAGAAAAAAGAAAAGAAAACAGTATTTATGTGGAAAGCATGATACATTTTTTTTTATAGGAACAGAAAGTTCAAAAGAACAGTATTTACATGACATAGAAATAAATATTCATAAATATCTGCACTGTGATTTTTGATCAGTTTAATGCATTCTTGTTGAATATAAGTATAATAAAAAAAAAGTAATAAAATAAAAAAACATACTGACCCAACACTTCTGATGAGAGTGTATATATAATTATTTATTTTTATTTAGTATATCTTAATTAATCTAAATTTAGATTTCATCTGAATACAGTGGCTACTTTTGAATGGCCATCCAATGCAAAAAAATTAAATGAAAAAAGCATGGTCAAAATATGGGCAAAAAGATGTTTGGAACCAGATGGTTTAGTTATGGGATCTACCTGCAGGGGTTAACATGGGCATGCTAACATGCTAAATCAAAAACTGATTTCATCACATGCAAAATGACAGTCAGTTAAAAATATCGGCTTTGATGACAAAATCTTATTTTTGTTTGCACAAAGCATTAGATCAGCCACTGACTTATTAAAACAAACTACTGACAAAGTAGCTTAGGGGTGAAATGTCCTACTTCTGCATTCATCTAGCCAAGTAAAAGAGAATATGGGAGATGGGCAGTTTCAGAGATGCTGTATCATGCCAGCTGCTGCAGGCGCTTACGTTTGCAGGAGGGCTGATTACCGGACCATGTGCCATTGGGGAAGCACATCCTTTCTGCAGAGCCAAAAAGCTCGTATCCCACCGAGCAGCTGAAGTGCACTTTACTGCGTATCCGAAAGTCACTCTCTTCTCTACTGCCGTGGGATGGTGTGCCTGGGTCACCGCATGTCCCTGATGAATCACCTTGAAAGACAGAGTGAGGAATAAAAAAGACAATAGAGATTGAAAAGAGGTGAGGGTCATTCCAATTTTATCGTAAATTTTCATGTCTCCATTGTATATGGCTTAAAATATTGGATAAAATATTAAACTCATGCTTTTATAAATGGACACTAGATTATTTAGTATTCTTTTATGACAATAGCACCTTTAAGTGACAATAGCACCTTTAATTTGTTACCAATTTTTCCCCTCTGTCCTCAATTTTACTTTCCTTCCCGTTAGTCTTTTAAAAGTCGTTTAACAATTCATGAATGACATCATCCTTAAGGAACACAGTTTTGGTGGGAAAACATCAGCACAAACATTAGTATGTTTAAGTAATGAAGATGATGAATTTTGTGCATTTGTTGGTCTGTTTCACTCTAAAACATTCCATCTTGTTTGATCAAATTGTGGGAAAAAATTAACTTGAATGAAATGAAGTTTTTATGTAGTTTATTTCTTGTCACTGTGCAAATAAAAAGTTATAATTAAAGTACCTGAGGCTGACGAGTATATTTGTGTAAGTCTCTTTTATAGAAATACTTTCCTTAACACACAAGCATATTCATCTGACTGTAGAAATAGCAAAATATGAGGCAGAAAAAAAAGAAAGCAAGAATTTGCGTCAAGTGTAAAGAAACAAACCATTTTAACCTATTTCTTTTGTCAAATGAATAAAAAAGGATGACTTATCCTGTGCCTGTTTTCCAGCCCCTCTCATGATGTAATCTGGGAGGAGGACATCTTTTTTTTTTTCATGCACTCAAGGCTTTGCTACAGCTCTCTGCAAATTGATATTCCTGATTGATTCCTGCTGCTTCCATATATCTGAGCTCAGGGCCCTGCAGCCTTGCACCTCTCCTGAACCTGAGCTCCATTCATCATCAGCACACAAACGCACACAATCACACACCTGCACATGCACATTTATGCTCACTCAGGGCTTATGAATAATCTAGACACAACAAAAAATACAGAAAGTGATCGGTTGTGCTTGTGTCACGTCGCATAGAAGTTTCATGTTCAGCGTTTTTAGACAAATAATATATATATATATATATATATACACCTAAATTTATATAGCAAAAAGTGCAGTATTCCGTTGTATTGCATATACATTCACCTAAAGGATTATTAGGACCACCATACTAATACTGTGTTTGACCCCCTTTCGCCTTCAGAACTGCCTTAATTCTATGTGGCATTGATTCAACAAGGTGCTGAAAGCATTCTTTAGAAATGTTGGCCCATATTGATAGGATAGCATCTTGCAGTTGATGGAGATTTGTGCGATGCACATCCAGGGCACGAAGCTCCCGTTCCACCACATCCCAAAGATGCTCTATTGGGTTGAGATCTGGTGACTGTGGGGGCCATTTTAGTACAGTGAACTCATTGTCATGTTCAAGAAAACCAATTTGAAATGATTCAAGCTTTGTGACATGGTGCATTATCCTGCTGGAAGTAGCCATCAGAGGATGGGTACATGGTGGTCATAAAGGGATGGACATGTTCAGAAACAATGCTCAGGTAGGCCGTGGCATTTAAACGATGCCCAATTGGCACTAAGGGGCCTAACGTGTGCCAAGAAAACATCCTCCACACCATTACACCACCACCACCAGCCTGCACAGTGGTAACAAGGCATAATGGATCCATGTTCTCATTCTGTTTACGCCAAATTCTGACTCTACCATCTGAATGCATCAACAGAAATCGAGACTCATCAGACCAGGCAACATTTTTTTCCAGTCTTCAACTGTCCAATTTTGGTGAGCTTGTGCAAATTGTAACCTCTTTTTCCTATTTGTAGTGGAGATGAGTGGTACCTGGTGGGGTCTTCTGCTGTTGTAGCCCATCCGCCTCAAGGTTGTGAGTGTTGTGGCTTCACAAATGCTTTGCTGCATACCTCGGTTGTAACGAGTGGTTATTTCAGTCAAAGTTGCTCTTCTATCAGCTTGAATCAGTCGGCCCATTCTCCTCTGACCTCTAGCATCAACAAGGCATTTTCACCAACAGGACTGCCGCATACTGGATGTTTTTCCCTTTTCACGCCATTCTTTGTAAACCCTAGAAATGGTTGTGCGTGAAAATCCCAGTAAATGAGCAGATTGTGAAATACTCAGACCGACCCGTCTGGCACCAACAACCACGGCATGCTCAAAACTGCTTAAATCACCTTTCTTTCCCATTCTGACATTCAGCTTGGAGTTCAGGAGATTGTCTTGACCAGGACCACACCCCTAAATGCATTGAAGCAACTGCCATGTGATTGGTTAATTAGATAATTGCATTAATGAGAAATTGAACAGGTCCTCCCAAAAAACCTGTAAAAGAGCAAATAAATATAACATATAATTGAATAAGCCAAATACAAGTCTTCATGATCGATCTCTCTCTCTCTCTCTCTCTCTCCTCTCTCTCACACACACACACACACACACACACACACACGAATACACCTGTTTACTGTACACCCACAAAATTTGACTGTTTGCATTTCTAGTACAAACCTTTTTCCTTAGCTCAAGTATGCAAACCTCTTTGCCACATGCACTGGAAAATGTATTACACTGAAAGTTAAATTTTCAAATGAAAATGGCAACATGATTGTTTTATAAAGTATGCGTTCATATGTGCTTCATTTCCACTGAAGGAAACACCTGTGTGAACGCAGAGAAAACTTAAGATACAGTAGATGGGGAACTGATTGATATTTTGTAAACTGTACTTATGACAAAGAACAAAACTGCACAGATGCAGATATTATGACTATATAGCCCCCCTAAAATTGGCCTAGCGTCGCCCATGTTGTGGTCAGTATTTTTAAAAATGAATACTATCATTCAGCAAGGTGCATTAAATAGAACAAAATTGACTACTAAAAATTACTACTTCAAATAAATGCTTTTCTTGTGAACCTTTTATTGTTTTCACAAAGATATTAAGCTTCACAACTGTGTTTAACATTGATAATAACAGAAATGTTTCTTGAGCAGCAAATCAGCATTGTTAAAATGATTTCTGAAGTATTATGTGACACAGAAGACTTGGACTGGAGTAATGGCTTTTGAAAATTCAGCTTTGCATCACAGGAATAATTTAAAATGTAAACATATTAAAATAGAAATCTAATTTGATTGTAATAATATTTCACAGCATTACTCTTTTTATTGTAACACTTCTTATTGGATCGATAAATGTACAGATCATATGTGACTACACAATACTTTACAGAAAGCTTACAACCTGGGCTAACTTTTGCCTTAACAAAACTGTGCAACTTTATATACAGATATTGCTACAAATTAACTAATATCCACTACATGTGAACTTCATGTCCCACATAAAGACCTTACAAACATTTGGTGCAACTGCAACCCTACCCAGCACCCTAAAGGTAAAAACTGCCGTCTCATATCAGACCAAAACCAGCCTATGTCAACGAAACCTGCCAGCTCAATAAACAAGTGATGATTTATTTAAGAACAGGCAGTTGTATGAAAAAAAAAAAACCTTCTGATTTAATACATCAGTGTGTCTGGAGAGTTCGGTAGGCAGGGCTAGTGCTAGTGGCTATCTGGCCCAGGGGACAGATTAAAATAGCTGTTATTAAAGGACTGAAGGCTGTTCCTCTTACTTATTAATGTGTCAGTAGGCTGCTTGAACAGGCTCTTCTGCTGAAGGGCCAGTTGTTGACCCTTGCATAACTGGCTGGTTTTTATCCTTAAGACTCTGTTGTAAATCGCATACATGTGCCATACACCACACAGCGGGGACTCAAGCGCCAGACAGACAAGATGCATGCTGACGTGAACTTGAAGTTAAGTGAGGAGGATGGATTTCCTCTCAGAGAACAAGCACACAGAGGGGTCTGTTTCTCAGGGTGTGATTAAGGAACGGGCACCCCACCGGTAATGCTTAGGTGAACTTTCTTAGAGTACCGCCATGTGCAGAGATGCGTTGTGACAGCGACATGTACTTTTCTTGGGGCGTGATACAGCAGGGCGCCTCATATTGGTCTTTCTGGGGCAGAGCAAGTAGTACATTTCCTGGGAGGTCTATGCGTGTTTGTATGTCACTGCGGAACAAGGTGTGTGCTTTTATGTCATCTTGCATCTTTGTCTTTCTTGCTGGTGGAAGAGGACGATAGGAGCGAGAGCTGGGAGGTGTGGGTGTTTGGTCTCCCAAGAGTGTGTTTTGTCAGGGAGAGAGTGCTGACCAAGCATAACACTTCAAGGGCAGACGGAGGGGACTGCTGTATTAGCCGTCCCGCTGGAACTCTTCCACTTATCTGCAGTGCCAGCCCTGAGACCACCGTAGACATGAGAGGAGAGGGTATACGTCCATTTGCATGTCACAAATTGATGTACAGCCACTTCTGATCAAAGAAGTCACCGCAAACATGCAGTTCACACTTTGAGGCAACACTGCTGACAGGATTACGTCAGATACAAACTGACGCAATATTAAATGTCATATTTCTGCATACACACAAAACTTGAGTGAAAGAGAAGTGGGAAACTAAACATGGATTATTGATCAGTGGCATCTTTGGTGGCTTTTAGCAGTCGGGTTTGATTTTTCACTTCGGGTCAAATATGCTTTTGGACAACAGATATGGGTCAGATACAAAACAGCTGGAGGGATGGAGCTGTAGCCTAGCAATTAAAGAGATAGATCACCCAACAATGGAATTTTGTCATTATTTAGTCACCACCATGTTGTTCCAAACCTGTATGACAGACTTTCTTCGGTGGAACATAAAAAGATGTTTTTTGTCCATACAATGGAAGTCAGTGTGGTCCGATATTTTGAACTACCTTGACCTTCACTGAATGGACATAAACAGCTGAAACAGCCTTCAAAACATTCATGCAGGACACACAGATGCAACATCCCATTCCTTCTACCCAGGCTCATTGGAAATACACGCCTCTATCTACTGTACGTTTCAGCAAAACTCAAAAAACGCACCTAGAGGTATGAATCACTGCAGTTTCCAGTTGAAATGAACACTAGAGGCAGTAAAACTCTGATGACTTCAGTTCACTTCAATGGGTTGCATTCCTCTCATAATTCCCTGTCCTCATTCTACAATTTCACTTAAAAAAGGCAAAAGTTCCCTTTGGAAAAAGGAATTGATTGATTATATTAGCATCCATGCTAACAAGTCGATTCAGTTCTACCTCAATAGTCAGGAGTATGTTATAGCTGAAACAGGACACTTTTCTACTTTTAAAATGTTTTATTTTATTTGCTCTTATCTTAGTTTTAAAGGTACACTCTGTACTTGTTGCACTAGCTGGTATAGCAATTGACTTGAACTCATCCTGACACTGACTGTAATAGAAATGACTATAGTATATAGTATATAGTATAGTACCAATTCCATTAGAAATGAATACAAACTCTCTATTTGCAGTGAGCAATTACTAGTTTACTATATGAATGAAAGTGTTATCAGCATAAAAGAGTAGTACTGTATTCAGTTGGTCATGTGATCTCAAAGTCAACACCATCGAGGCAGCCCAGCACTATTAAAATAAATATTATTACTTATAAGTTATATAATAACTTATTAAGTTATTCATTGCATTTAATACTTTTAAATTCAAATCTATAAAATTTAAAACTCAGAAATTCAAAAGAAATATAAAAATATTTATAGGCCAGGACTAGCTACTTGTCCAAACCACAAGCAGAAGGAGAAGTAGAAGAACTAATTGGAAGGTTTTTTTTTTTTTTTTTTTTTTTGCAATTCTATTTGGGTTCCTTTAGGGAGATAGTAATGACACATTTCACCTTTAAGAAAAGCAGAATCCCTGCGGTCTGAGCTAGCAGCTGCTCTGTCTCAATCAGTGTGCAGTCAGCTCGCTCTATCTGCAGTCAAGCAGTGCCAGAAAGCTCAAGCAGAGCTGGGAAGTTAAGTCTTGAGATAGGCTCACTGCTAGAGGCTGCTCCTTTAGCTGCAGCCTTCACATACTTACAGCCACTCTAATTGGACCACAGGAAGTTCAGGTGTGAGCAGGAAGAGAACAGAAGATGTTCCCACCAGGTGGACACTAAAGCCCTCACTGATGCAGCCCAGTATATGTGCTAATTGGGTAGCAGGCTGTTTCAGGGGCAAAGAGTAAATGGTTGTTTGTTGATTTTAAGAGGGTTCGATCATGTCATAACTTCAGGAGGCTTTACCTCAGAGAACTCTCTCTGGAAGCAGGCAATTAGAAGAGGCCGGCAACAAGGTCAAAGGCTTGTAACAGCTTCGGTTTGGATTCTTATTAAAACAAAAGGTTGTAAAACAGCATGGGACATCACTTACCCGATCTCAAGAGCTGCTCGTGCAACAGATGCACACACAAAAATATCATCTCAGTTCTTTCTAACAGTCTGCAGTCCCCTGCGTGAGCGCATATTCGCGTACAAACGCCTTCAGCACAGCACACACAAAAAGGATGAAGTTGCGCTGCTATGATTTTGTGCCATGAAACCCAGAAAACCCTGGAGGCAGAAGAACAGTACCAGGAAGGAGAATAAAGCCTCCGAGGACCAAGAGGAAGAGAGATTTCTTTTTCTGTCTAGCTGTTGTTCTCTCTCTGCCTCCTCCTTTCTGGGTCGTGGATCTCTGTACAGGATTGGAGCATATACAGTGGGATTGGAAAGAGACAATGTCTGCATTCATGCTTTATGGGTCACAGACACTTAATGCAGGTTTAATTGATAAACAGTGGGTGTTTAAAAATATGCAAAGTGCATCTGAGAGTCACATTTACTGTGAACACAATTTTTTCAAATCTGTTCTTTAATTAACTTAGTACGCTATCAAATTACATCTTGGTTATTTTAGTGTTTCATGCTGTATGCTAAAAAAAAACAAGAACAAGTCAATAGGCAATCTTTAGTAAAAATCAAAAGTAAAATTAAACATAAAGGTACTCTAATAGCAACATAATGTATATAATGTAGGAATATACAAAGTAGGCTATGCAATAATGTTGAGCAGAGTTTGACTTTTGTCAATGTACCTTCAGTCCTCATTTAAAACAAAAATACTCTGTGATATGACAAAATCATAACAATATCAATGTCACAATTTGATGTTTAATCTACACTGCCATTTAGGGGTGGTAAGATTTTTAATGGTTTTGAAATAAGTCTCAGCAAGGCTGCATTTATTTAATCAAAGATACAGTAAAAACAGTAAAATTGTGAAATGTTATTACAATTTTTATAACTTAATATAATTTTAGATAATATTATATTTGTAATTTTTTGCTGTGATGGCAAAGCTGAATTGTAAGGAGCCATTACATTCTTAAGTGTCCCTTCAGAAAACATTAAAATATGCTGATTTGCTGAAGAAACATTTCTTATTATTATAAATGTTCAAATTAATATTTATAATATTTTTTGTGGACATGTGATATATTTTTTTTAGGATTAAGTCATCTTACCCACACAATTTACCACAAGCCCATTTATTTATACAATGGACTAATTTCTAGCTTGAAAAAAATGGCACATTAAAGGGATAGTTCACCCAAAAATCAAAATTATGTCATTAATGACTCACCCTCATGTCGTTCCAAACCCGTGAGACCTCCGTTCATCTTCGGAACACAGTATAAGATATTTTAGATTTAATCCGAGAGCTTTCTGTCCCTCCATTGAGAATGTATGTACGGTATACTGTCCACGTCCAGAAAGGTAATAAAAACATCTTCAAAGTAGTCCATGTGACATCAGAGGGTCCGTTAGAATTTTTTGAAGCATCGAAAATACATTTTGGTCCAAAAATATCAAAAACTATGACTTTATTCAGCATTGACTTCTCTCCCGGGTCTGTTATGAGCGCGTTCACAGCACATCTGGTTCGCGAACGAATCACTCGATGTAACCGGATCTTCTTGAACCAGTTCACCAAATCGAACTGAATCGTTTGAAACGGTTCGCGTCAACAATAAGCATTAATCCACAAATGACTTAAGCTGTTAACTTTTTTAACATGGCTGACACTCCCTCTGAGTTCAAATAAACCAATATCCCGGAGTAATTCATTTACTCAAACAGTACACTGACTGAACCGAGCCAGATAACAAACGAAACATCGACTCGTTCTCGAGTCAAGAACCGTTTCTGTCGGACGCGTCCGATTCGAGAACCGAGGAGCTGATGATACTGCGCATGCGTGATTCAGACTGACACACAGAAACGCGTCTGAAACCGAACTGGTTCTTTTGGTGATTGATTCTGAACTGATTCTGTGCTAATGTTATGAGCGCGGGTAAAACCGAAGGCTCTGAATCAAGGGCAATCATCGCCAATGAAGTCATTACGTCGAGCGCAAAAAAACTGGTGAACCGTTTTCGGCAACCGGTTTATTTAATCAAAAGACCGGTTCGCGGAGAAGAGTTCGTTATCTGGCTCGGTTCAGTCAGTGTACTGTTTGAGTAAACCAATTACTCACTCGAGAACGAGTCAATGTTTCGTTCGTTATCTGGCTCGGTTCAGTCAGTGTACTGTTTGAGTAAATGAATTACTCCGGGATATTGATTTATTTGAACTCAGAGGGAGTGTCAGCCATGTTAAAAAAGTTAACAGCTTAAGTCATTTGTGGATTAATGCTTATTGTTGACGCGAACCGTTTCAAACGATTCAGTTCAATTTGGTGAACTGGTTCAAGAAGATCCGGTTACATCGAGTGATTCGTTCGCGAACCGGATGTGCTGTGAACGCGCTCATAACAGACCCGGGAGAGAAGTCAATGCTGAATAAAGTCGTAGTTTTTGATATTTTTGGACCAAAATGTATTTTCGATGCTTCAAAAAATTCTAACGGACCCTCTGATGTCACATGGACTACTTTGAAGATGTTTATATTACCTTTCTGGACATGGACAGTATACCGTACATACATTCTCAATGGAGGGACAGAAAGCTCTCGGACTAAATCTAAAATATCTTATACTGTGTTCCGAAGATGAACGGAGGTCTCACGGGTTTGGAACGACATGAGGGTGAGTCATTAATGACATAATTTTGATTTTTGGGTGAACTATCCCTTTAAGTGTTTATACATGAACAATAATTCTGATGGCTGAATTTAAAACACAAGGACACTACAATCAACCAAACCAATCAAAGTTCAGTTTACAGGCTTATACAAAAAGCAGCACAACCTTCAACACAATTTTTAATAATTCAAGAGCCACTTCTCAATACCAAGAGCATACAATATATTTTTCATTTTTCACTGCAAAGTCAGTGGTTCGGTGCACAAAATCTTTTTTTTTTTGAAGGGCACAATCATACGCATACCATTCTAGGCAGCGGGAGGGACTTGTTGAGCTCACTGAACCAAAGAACGTGGTTTAAAAGCATTCAAAATGCCAGTGACTGAGCCGTTCTCTCACTGTACGCCTTTGTTGTGTGTTTATATTTAATTCCCTTTAAAGTCCCCAAGCACAATGTGACAGCGTGGTAGAATAAGAGTTAGGTGAGGCACTGGACACAGGGGTCCTTGAGTCGCAATAATTTTATGTGACAAAGGCTCAGCTGCCGCTAGCACAGCGAGTTCAGAAATATTTGAAGTGGCCTTGCAGAGCGTTTCGTGTGTGGATAGCGTATGGCTTATGTGAAATTTCTTTAAGCCAAATTTTGTGCTAAAAAAAAAAATCATTCTGTATGTGTGGGTGTAGGAACCCTCATGTGGAGCCCTTTCAGGTTCCCCTCTGGATGTTTCCCAGTTAGAACATGCCTTTCCATTCCATTTACAGAATGAACAATGGAAGTGAGACGGTGGGCCATTGTGTTGTGTTTGTTATTAAATATGCATGTTCGGTCTGGTCTCTGCAGCTCATCTTGATTCTGAGAATCCCCTGTTCCTGTTGTAAAGACTACACAACATAAACAGACATGGACTCCTGCAGTTGTGTCTGTGTATTTGTCTATCCCCAAAGCCATCTGCATGTAATCGCAATAAAAAGCACAGAAAATGTATATATATATATAAAAAAAAAAAAACATCACAGCAATCCCACAGATTAATTATACACCTCACAGATGTCGGACGCAGGAGTAAGGCGGTGCCCCACCAGCCGATTATTCAGCCGTAAACATAATTTACATAGTCATCGGACAATCATAGGGAGTCTTGGCCGCGTCTCTCAGCGGGTGAGGGTTAACAGCCCCGGTGACTCAAACCTCTGCTGAGTTAATGGTTCTGCCACTGTGCTGGATTCTCACGGCCTTGCTGGGTGTCCAATGAGTTTCTTCTCACACGGAAGAACTGATGAGCTTTATTTGAAGACATTTTGCTGCTTGGAAATCATCCAAACTTTTATCCCACCAATTGTTAACTGTGATTGTGAAACCGAGCTATTTTCTGAGGTTCTCCTAGACTTAAATGACTAATAAAATGACTAATTAAATAAAAAGCAGAGGCAGAACAGACTGTGTTTATGGAAAGTAAATCTATTTCTAACTCAAGCTGTGCATAAACATATACTCTCAATAGCAAGCCCTGAAGGAATAAATACACCCATGCATTCAGAGAGGAAAGATACTAACAAATCGCATGCTAATTCAGTCTATTACAAGTCTGTTTGTGCAGTATTCCTGTTTAGCAAGCTCCACATGAGGGGGAATTAGAATAGGACCCCCTTGAAAATGAGATGGTGTATCTCAAAGGGTTTATCCTCAAGAATAAATTTGTTGCAAATAGAAAGAAATGTTTTGACAGAATGTGGCCAGACTTCAGCAAAAACAGTCACACAGCAGTAGTGTTTTATTTCCTGTATGAATCAGTTTTTAAACAAGAATACTCAAGAAGGTTTCCTCAAGTGTCTTGGAGACATTGCCAAAGTTCTTCTGGATTTAGACTGTCTCAGTTTTTTTTTTCTTTTTCTGATTCTTCATGTCATTCCAGATGAACTGGATGATGCTGAGATCAGATCTCTGTGATCAGATCACTGGCTGTCGTCAGACTCATTGTGCATACAAAAAACTCACTGGATTATTACAATTAATGGCAAAAGCAATGTTTGGAAATGTAAACTGATATTTCCTGCTGACACACCACAGCAAAAGATAGAAATAACTGTCTTAAAACCATTTTTTTTTGGTGTTGGTGAAAATACTAATGGAATAAGACTTTTGAACAGTACTGTATAAAGTACAGATAGAGTCACTGAAAGATCCCCATCACTAATACATAGACTGACATTCTGCCTGGAACACAGACAAAAGCGAGTGATACAAACAGAAACAACACCCAGAGTTGGACTGTATATCAAGACTCTTGGAACACTGCCCAGCCAGTCAAATTGGCTGAGGACTAAAAGAGGACTAGAAATAACTGTAGTAAAATATCAAGTAAATCACATTCCAAACACAAAACTGACAACTATTTTGCAGATTTTTTTGCTTTGGCAGAGAAAATATTTACTAAAGAAGCCAAAACATGAAGTGTTGCAAACAAAGGCAACGGACTGATCCAAAACTTATTATGAAATATCAGAAATCTTGGAATATTGCCTTCCCAATCAAATTAGTTGACTGCAAATAACTGTAGGGCCTAGTTAGGATTAAGAGGGCCCTCATATCGGTCCGCAAACACAGAACCTGATGGCTTTTTCATCTGAGTGATGTCAACAACAGAGAAATAACAATACCCAAAATCTCTTCTAAGGCAGCATGTAATGGCTCTTAGCATCTTTAATTGCACAGAAAGCGTTGATGGATGCGTGTGTGTCCGTCCTACCTGAGCAAAAGGGCATGGGTGCGCTCCAATGGCCCTTGAGCTGGCAGGTTCGTGAGGACTCGCCCTTCAGTTGCCGGCCACCCGTGCAGCTATAGCGCACCGTGGCGCCAAAGGTGAATTTGTCCCCACTCAGCACTCCATTGGGAGGAGATCCAGGATGTCCGCAGTCCACCACTATCCAATACACATGCAGAACAGTGCGAACACGGTTACTGGATCGGCAAACACTCCTTCAATACACATTCACAAGCTGAATATGATTAAACTAAAACATAAAAGACTTGAAACAAAGCTGCTCTTTTAAATATATAATCACTGTAGTTGACCTCGATGATTATGGTGCTAATTCCTCTTCCCTTCACTATGATCAGCACTTTCTGAAAGTTTGCCTCTTTCCTGGAGCTTAGACCTCACTGCTTGAGCAACACTACTAGAATTAGAATATCATTAATTCTATTTAAAATTAATATCAAAGAATGTAATACTCTGTATAAAGACAATGGATATAATTTATGTTTATTTTAAGATATAAAAATTTGATGTAATAATATAGTCTCATTCACTATTAACTGTGTATATGTGTATTTGTATATCAACAGAAAAGTTGTTCACAAACAGGTGTGAGCACACATAAATATAAATAAAGCATTGAACAAAGTGTGGCAATCTCATAACCACTTGAGAAAAAATAAACACCTTTCATATAGACCTAGACTGCAAGCAGACGTCAGCATTTTTATGGAGAACATACCCCAGATTTTATTGTAGGGTCACTTTGGTATTCAAAGAGCCCAGCAACTGGTGTTAGGATCAAACATGTAAAACTACAGGGAAGATTATGCAGACACACAAAGCAGAATTGACGACTGGGCGAAAGGGCATCTCTGACAGCAGGGAGTCTTGTCAGGGCTAAATGTAAGCTCAGGCCCCGTCGACTTCGCAGCTGCTGCAAAACGCGTATCACCGAGCTGTACACAGGCTAAAGATGTGCCGCATTTCAACTTTCACATAATAAATCGGGGATCAGATAAAAAAGAAAAAAAAAGAAAAGACATTGCTAATTAATCTGCCACAAAAATCTGTGTTCCACCTGTCCCTCAATTACAACCACTGATCTTAAGCAGCAGGAAGAGGGTTGTGCAACTAATTCCCCTCAATTACAGGATGGAATAGTTAATTAGCACCAAAATGCCACTGCCAAATTTTCATTGAAAGATGCCAGACACATACCGATACACTCGGGCAGTGGTTTGTCCCACTGACCCGTGGGCTGGCAGGTGAGGACCGGAGAGCCAAACAGGTAATAGCCAGGGTTGCAGTCATAGAACACCACCGTGCCAAAGGTGAAGTTTCCATGCTCGATCTTACTCTGCCTGATAGAGTTGGCTGGAATCCCAGGATCAGAGCAATTGACAACTGAATAAAGAAAAGAAAGGAAGAGGACAGAAACAGAGACATGTGTTATTTGGCAGAAGCACTAATCAAGTGACTGCGGTGGAAACAAGTAGGTCAGATGCTCTATGCATGCAATGCATGCAGAATGAGAATTTGCCATTTTTAGTATGTGTCACAGACATCCACATCCAAAAATACTGTTAAGACACGATAAAAATGTCTGTAAAAACGTGACTAAGGACTAATCTAGACTAATTTCTTTTTTAAATTTTAACAGAAATGTATAAATATATTTTTTTAAAAATTTAACAACATAATATTGAAATATATATCTTATATAAATATATAAAATGATATATTAAATTTATAAAAATAATATAAATAAATGAATACATACAATATAACTTATTTTTTAATATAATTTTGCTCAAACTGTTAGTATCATGTATCATACAGTTACTGTACATGCCATACTAAGTGAGAGCACACATGCAGAATGAATTATCACAGAACGTGCAGTCTTTATCAAACTAAATATATATCGACATAACATTTTAGTATAACAGCTGTATAACACTGTTTCCTTACCAGTCATCATCAATGACATTTTTGTTAGTGTACATTCAGCCACCAAACCCCACAATTGGCAGCCATTTAGCAACATCACAACAGCCGCTACCCTCTTCCTTAAACACAGAGTGCACTGCGGTGCTTTAATTTTGTCAGGTGGTGGATCAGGCAAAGCTCCGTGTGAATAAAAGACTTAACTTTTCTCCCCACCTTTACATGTTGGTGGTGGCTGGCTCCACTGTCGGTTGGCCTGACACTGGGCCCGAGAAGGGCCCTCCATCACGTATCCCATGTTGCAGGAGAAGCTCACCACATCATTCAGGTTGAAGCCATTGCCTACGGTACGCCCATAGATTGGGCTCCCTGGGTGCCCGCAGCTGATGGCTAGAGATGAGAAGAGTGAGATGTTTTAATATGGCATAAGCACCAAGTTATAAAATAAATTGTGTGTAGCACTGTGGGATGAGTTCTCCCTGGAAGCTGTTTTCTCACAACAGGTATGTATGAAATGACGGAAACATTTTTAGAGTGTGATTAAATTATGGCAGATAATACAAGTGCCCTTTATATTGATTGGTCACTGCGGGAAATTAGTTCATTTTCCCTCTGTAATTTCTAATCATTTATTTGGTAAGTTGCCAACTCAAAAGCTATAAATCAGATTCGTGTTCTCCTTGCTAAAAAGGCAATTCAAAACCAGCACTACAGTTTAAATATCAATGAATAGAAATGAAGGCAGGGTTTATTCACTGTCATTTTAAGTGGGACACAATCACATGTACACATTTATCTGGACCTCTACCACTCAACATATTAACAACATAATTTCTTTAAATGTAGGACTCAATGATAAAGATGTCCCACTGACCCAACGGCCAGTCAGTGTGAGATTTTTGGGCTAGTTACTGAAAATTTTACATATAATGATTATTGCAAATCCATTTCTTAATGCCTTGAAAACCTAAATTTTTGGCATCTTACCAATGTTTGGTAAAAATGTGTTAAAATAAAAAGCAGTACTGTTTTTCATCTTATGCCATAAGAAAAAAAAACTATTTTAAATAAATACTGTTCTTTTAACTTTATATTTAGTAATAAAGAACCCCCCCCCCAAGTGTCAAGCATTAATCAGCACAACTGTTTTCAGCATTAATATTAATAACAATAAATATTTCTTAGCATCAAATCAGCATATAAGAATGATTTCTACTCCAAACGTTTAAATGGTATAGCATAAAAAATCCTTAAAAGAAATTAAGACATTTTGTGCTGGTGTGTCATTTAATAGCTCTATGTGTGAAGGGAACATTAGTCCAATAAAATCCCACTGTTCTAATAGCAATGGGCAACACGATACGATTTGCGCTCAACTGCAGGCATTTGCTGGCTGAATGAAGCAGTACATGCTGTAAACAGAAGATTCACACTCAATGCCTTCGGGTGAGAGCTGTCACTCTGATGTTCAGTTTAGACATTCAAATCCTATCGTTTATCAGAGTAGGCTACATACAGACAGCAATGTAAATCAATCTAACAACATGCTGCCTTTTAATTACATGCAAGGTTGAGGTTACTTCATTTATATGGGGAAAGTATTAGACCTAAACTGTCTATCAGTATCAGATATAGCTGACGTTAGCAGTGCAAGATGTTGTTATCTACTGTGTATTGTGAATACACTTGTAAGCCAAAAATGACAGGCCAGTCCTCAAGTGTCTCATTGTAGGTCTCCACAATATGTGCTTATTAACTCCAGAGTCTAACTCCAGAAGGGCTCTTATTTAATTAAAGTGAAATTTCTTACGCTGATATGACATATTTAGAGGTATATTTGCTTTTGTAATAGCTCTTCCAGGCTACAGTATATTTTGTTCCTCACTACGCGTCTTTTCTGCACTCATAAAAAGCCACCGTTCATTTGCATAATCACAGTTGTAATTTGTTTCTCTTTGCACGGAGGCAATTTCCCTTTCATTTAAAGACTCTCCGTAGCCCAAATTTCCAACCAAATCACTGTATACTTAAATAGCTGAAAATGTACCCACACATTTCCCTCTTTTTAATGTCCTACAAACTGTGATTTTAGCTTGTAGTGCAAAGCTTGTGAAATGTAGATAGCATAGATGTGACAAAACCTTTTACGCTTAAAGACCCCCAGAAATCTCTTGAAAAGCATGGTTTTCTTTCCTGTGAGGACATATTTCCTACTAAAATAGGAAGTGAGGGTCTTTAAAAAGCCTTTAATGTACATTGCAGTCGAGAACTTACAACTTGTAAATTTCTAATCAAAGGTAGGTGGTCTTAGTTAAAGGGGACTATCTAATTCTAGAAAGCATCTAATTGGAAAAAATTGTGGATACTCTTGAGTGCAGGATCAATCATCTCTCTCTCTCTCTCTCTCTCTCTCTATATATATATATATATACAGTATATTATGCTAAAGAATGTATTTTGTGAAAACTGATTGCAAACATTTAAGAGTACACAAGCAAATAGACTCCCAAACTAAAAGAACTGCAACAAACTCCAATATTTATTTATTTCATGGGGTTTTTAAATCGAGTAAACGATTAATACATCAAGTATGTCAGCTGCTATTGGTTAGATCCATTGAGGACTGGTGCAACTTGTCTGGCATTAAAATTGTCTTTCTTCCTTTTTGCTTACTTCCACTCCAGAAAGTGAGAGATGATTTGTAGATGCAAAACAGCTCTGTGATTGTTTCAGATGCAATGTTTAAGTACTGTATTGCAGAAGCAACAATCACCATCATCAAAATAGACATCTCAGTAGCACTGTTTTCACTGTAATTTACTGCTATTCTCCAAAAGATAATTCAGGAGATGCCACATGAATGAAAGCTGAATCAAATCAAATCAAATGACAGTCAAATATTACCAAAGTGGTTCTTAAACAGTTTTGCAGAGGACCCAGATATTATCTCAAGCCAGACCCATTTTTAAACCACCACTTGAAACCTACCAACTTTAAACTATTTGCTGATTTTGTACATAATGATACTGTATCACAAGGCTTTCAGGACATAAAAATATAGGATCAGCCTTGACAATTCATCAATACCCTTGTCTCTTGAAGGAATAGTTCATCCAAAAATGCAAATTACAAAATTTCTTTAATAATCTAAATCTCTTTAATAAAATGGAAGATAATGTGAATAAATCCTGCAGCTTTTGGTGAGAGTTACTTCACTCATTTCTTTGCAGCTCCTTTTTATCAGCTAATTTCATTTAAATGTTCTTCAAACAAATAAACTCCCCCATTGAAGTGAGGCAGACTTGCTGCAATGCGTGTCTGATAAATGTCGGCTGTGAGCGTGGACCCAGTGTGTCACTGTGCAGTGGGAGATGACAGTGACAGCACATTTTTTAAAATATAAATAGCTCCCTAAATAAAGAGGGCTGTTAAGGTGGATTCTTTAAATGCCAGTGCCATTTAAGAAGAAGAAACAGAGCTCTGAGGAGAGTCTGTATCATGATGTCATGTCCCCTTATTCTTGTTTACAATAGAGTTACTCTCTGTGTCCCAGATATAGTAGTAGTTAAAGGTGCTGTATGTAAGATTTTTACTCTACTAAAGCATAAAAATACCATACTATGTTTGCAGATATTTAAGAAACATGCTAAGTTAACATACTTGTTTAGCTGAAAAACAATGCTACAGACAGTTATTCTCCTTTGAAAATGTGCGTTCCGGGCCGCAGCATATTTCATTATTGGTTTGTGAAGCCCGCCCACTGCCAGATTACACAAAATTATATCTCCACCACCCTTTGCCACCAGTCGGAAAAAAAAACAAAATACATAAATTAACGTCAAGTGCGCTTATTCCTGTTGGTGTCATCAATCTGGCAACCTGCTTGTGCGTCAAGTCTGAGGAGGAGGGGGCGGGTGAAAAAAAACCTCTCCAAATATTTTGAATTTGGACTGCAATACCTAGTTCAACCACCTGGTGTCAATCCTACATTCAGCACCTTTAAAAACTGCAACAGTAGCATGTGCTAAAATTAAGGCTGTCGATTGATTCAAAGCTTTAACTGAATTAATGACATGTTAAGCTTATTGATTAATCAGAATGAATTGCATATATGAATATATTTGCTGAGAAAAGGCCACATATGAGGATATTATTGTGGCAGATCTAAATATGTTACTATATATTATTTCAATATTATTAAACATACAGGCCAGATACTCATTAACACATTTTTATAATTAAGTTTACTAATTTATTGTGTTAGACACAATTAAAAAATATATGATTCTTAACTTGGTGTTTGGTGCTTTAGCTACTCTGTCTGAACTAATCTATTCATGGATCCAGTAATTTTCCACAGCTTGTCTGAGAGAGAAAAGTGCTAGTCCCAAACTCACGGACGCAGATGGGCAGCTGTCCGGACCAGTTGTGGTCTTGTTGGCAGATGCGCACAGAGGAGCCGATGAGGCGGAAGCCGGAGACACACTGGTACACAACCGTGTCTCTGTAGCCGAAGTTCTCCCCGATCACCTGACCGTTGACGATCTGCTCGGGTAAACCACAGTGGCCAGCTGAAAGGAGAGGAAAGAGAAGAGAGAAAGATTAAAGTGAGAGGTCTGAGCAGCAGCTACATTACACAGTAAAATATTAACATCCAATGCTTTTAGAGAGACAAACTGCTACATGTAATTAAGCGCCTTAGGAGTGCATGTAAATTCAAAAAAGTGAGACCTTCAGTGAAGCAGGAGAAAGAAACATGATTGAGGCCAAATGTACTTCAAGCCCTTAGACACTACGGTATGTGTGTGTATTTTGAGCTGTGTTCTAAAGTCTGGGGTCAGAAAGGTTTATTTTAAACTAAGTTAATACTGTTATTCAGAAAGGATTGATGATCTTTTGAACCTTCTTTTCATAAAAGAATTTGGGAAAAAAAATTATCATGGTTTCAACAAAAATATAAGCAGCACAACTGTCTAAATCATAGAAAATAGTATAGAGAAACACACACACACATAAATATATACATACACATACATACTGTGGATACATTCACACTTAATTAACAAGACATTAATTACAATGTGGTAAAGTTATAATAAATACAAAGCTTAAGCACCAACTTCTGAATGGTTACTACTAGAAACTAGGATGATGACGACTCTGTCACACTTAACAAGGTTTAAAAATCAAGTTGGACCACTGCCAGGCAAACATGCAGATGTGAACAGCAGCAGTGAATGTACACCACATTACCCAAGCAACGCGTCTCTGTTCCACTCCACAGACCAGAAGATAGACACTCTCTCACAGTAGATCCCACCAGCATATATCCATTGTCACATGTAAATATGGCTGTGGCCCCAAAGGAAGTCTGAGTTCCAATTTTCTTGCCGTTGGGAGGCGTGGCCAGATCCCCACACGAGATGACTGCGGATGCAAGAGAGAGGATAAGACAAACAAGGACAATCTGGAAGGTTTAATCATTTGACTAACAGAGCCAAACAGCTGCTGGATTGGAGTTGAATTATACACTTACTTTGGCAGTGAGGCCTTTCGTTCTTCCAGCTCCACACACCACTCGTCATGCACTGAATGTGGGCAGGGCCTAAGCGGTAATAGCCAGGATCGCAGGTGAAGATGATTTTGGTCCTGTACTCATAATGCGAACCGTTAACGATCCGCCATCTTCCATGTTCCAGAGAGAAAGATCCGATACTTGGGCAAACCACAACTATGCAGCAAATACACCAAAATCAATATTCAGAATTCAATGCCCACCCATTAGTAAGGTGTCAATATTTTTGTAATGGTTCTGTTTCAAAATGTATTGAGCTGCCATGCTATTGTCATAGGTATCTGTCTTCAAAGGCAGCATGATAACTAAAACTGATTTGACTTATTTGGAACGGCAGCAACTCCATGTGTCAAACAGCATTATTCACAGTTTGGTGTTAGCATACCACTACAGCAAAATCTCTGATAAGCATAATTAAACATCACACACACAAATACAGAATAACAATTAACTTTTTATCAAATGTAAGTTTATTTACAATTTGAATATTATATCTTAAATTGATTTTTTTTTGTTGCCATTATGTATAATGGGATTGCATTCACTACAAAGGATAAATGCAATGCTGCTTTAGAATTTTTCTAAATAGAAGGCATGTAGAAGTCTTAGAAGGCAGCAATTCTGATCCCTACCTTTGGAAACAGGCTTTGTATTGAGATTGATGCTTTAAAATGCAGCCCAAGTATGCAGCTCACGTTTTTGAAACAGAGGCATCATTTTGGCAGATATAATTGGCTCATAAATAAATGATGATTAAAGCTGAAGCAAAGAAATCTCTCAAAGACCCTTTAAGGCACGTCGATTCACTCAGCGGCCATCTTGTATTGCCCCAGGCAGCTATTTTCTATTTAGCCAATAGGAATACAAGCAAAGCTCCTGCCTACTTGAATGGAAAAACACTGCAATTTTCAAAACAGTTTGTCTAAATTATGTTTTCATAACACATTCCAAATCAGCAATAAAATCTGACAATAACAGTATTATAAAATTTGCTTTTCTTACCGAAATAATGAGTAAACACACTGTATTAAAAGGCGATTATTTCTGTGTACGAGTCCATCTCCTTCTACTTTTACTGTCTCTTGATCTCTTTATCTGCTGTAAAATTCATGCTGAGGGGCTTCTGCATCTCTATGAGCGGGCCTGTACCTGAGCAGCGAGGGACTTTGTTGTGGTTGCTCCAGGTGCTGTCAGGCTGGCACACAGCACTGGTCAAGTCTTTGGAGGACAGCCGGTAGCCATCGTTGCAGAAGTAGGTCACACGTGTACCCACTGAGTAGTCCATAGCAAGCACTCCTCCATTCACAGGAGCCTTGGGCACCCCACAGGAGACAGCTTATGGGTGTGAAAATGAGATAGACATATGGAATGTTAAGTAATAAGCTGAAGATATAATTATGACAAGATAATTAAAAAAACCTCTCATCATTGCTTATTACCCCATTAGAATATTTCACCATCAGAGCATTGAAAATTGGTTATTTGATTGGCTGGTTTTATAAGATGCAATTGGACCTGCTTTTCAGGTGCTTATGAACACGAAGTGGCTTTATTAAAGGTCAATACTACATTTATGAGTAAAAAAGCCACTACAGATATATTGGCCAAAAGGATGTGGTCTATCCAAACTGGCACAGCATCAGAATTTAGGTATGCATGATATATTTGTACCATATCGGTTACCAGCTGAGAGAGAAGACATTGTTTACATTTATCTTTATAGTCTTTATAAATGCTAATTTAATACCACTGTGAAATGTAATTATGTAACAAATCTCAAATAATTGCTGTTTATAGTGTTCATCGTCTGTTTGATTACGTCTTTAATAGATTTTTCTGTACATTCCTGCTGTATGTATGTGCATTAACTGAAAGCCACCACTGATAAGCTACTACTAAATATAATGTAAAAAACTGAATTTTCTGTAAATCACAAAAAAAAAAAACAATAACACTAAAAAAACCATACAAATAAACTTGAAATGAATATTCATTTTCCTTGCTGTACATTATAATCTTGTGATGCCTAGATTCAAAAGTGTTTAATTTTTAATTAATTTAGACAAAATGTAATATCATCCATGACAAGAAAATAATTATTGTCTTTTTGGTGTTGGCCTGAATTTTAATATCAGCATATTCATAATTAATAATTATAATAACAAGAAGAAAAAGAATGGCACACGGCCACCCCCAAACTAAAGTTCTCCACAAAGTTGAAAGCACAGAATACTTTATAATGTCACTGCCTGGTGTTACATTAAGAATTGGAATTAAGGAGCCTAGTCAATTCATTAAGTTTAGTGTAAAGTTACTCAGGTTTACGCTGAACACTTTATAAGAGAGATCAATATTGTATTAAATGTATTAATAGAAAAGTCAAACAGAGAAGGGCAAAATAATGACTCTATGACTTCAGACAATCAAGGTTCGCCTGCATATAATGGCAGACCTTTTTCATAAACAATGAAATAGCACTCAAAGAGTTGAACTATTCCACTATAACTATACTTGTCACCAGTGTGGCAAACCAGCCAATGGAACATTCCGTCTTGCTTCTTGCTCTCCTTCTCCCTTACACAAGCAGCACTGGAACATATTATTTATCAACACGCAGTACTTTTAGATGACGCTAAGTATGAATAACCATCCGACTGTCAGTGCTCAGCCATTAGAATCCGAACAATAACCTCCCAGTAATTAAAGAGCACACATCATGCATAAAGCCGTTCCTCACCAAGAGTGGCCTTTGACAGTGACGCGCGATGAACTGTTGCTTTGCTTTAGGATAACAAAAAATGAAAAGTGCCCAGAATGCTTTTGGAAGTTTACAGAGTCATTTAAGCGTCACCTGATGTTAGTGGCACCAGAGCCTGTGGCCCTTAGAGGGAGTAGGGGTCCATTCTGTCACATTAGTGCAGGAGTAGAGGCCCTGCATTACTGTGTGGCCTCAGAAACTATTTAGTCAGGCTCATCTACTCTACTGTGAAGCTGCGTTTGAGAGGATAGATGGAGCAGGATAAACCACACAGATGGATAAAGAGAGCTCTGAAGATTAGTCATTAATGTGACAAGTGAAACAGATCATGAATAAACAGTATCAGTGAGAAGAGCAGCGACAGTAATTACTGCGTCTCCATCACTGACCGTAAAAGCTTGTTAGAGATGCATCAGGTAAATTACTGATCATATCTGCAAGCACTGAATTATTACCTGCAGACTTTAAAAAAGGTCTGTTGGTTGTTTTAGTCAACAAAATACAGGTGTGAAAAGAATACAAGCTCAATGCAAGTTTAATACTTAAATGACAGCATTTGTGGCATAATGTTGACGTGGCATTAATTTAGTCATAAAAAAAAAATTAAAAGGATATTCACCCCTAAATGAAAATTCTGTCTTTAATTACTCACCCTCATGTCGTTCCAAACCTGTTAGACCTTCGTTCATCTTCGGAACACAAATTAAGATATTTTTGATGATATCCAAGAGCTTTCTGACCCTGCACAAACAGCAATGCAACTGACACATCCAAGGCCCAGAAAGGACAATGTTAAAATAGTCCTTGTGACATCAGTGGTTCAACCGTAATTTTATGAAGTTACAAGAATACTTTTTGTCCGCAAAGGAAACAAAAATAATGACTTTATTCAACAATTCTCTCTTCTGTGTCAGTCTCCACTGTACATTCACGAGATTACCTCTACACATGCAATGTCCTTACTACCTTTCTGGGCCTACTTGGTAGTTCAGTTGCTGTTTGTGCAGGGTCAGAAAGCTCTCGGTTTTCATCAATAATATCTCAATTTGTGTGTTTTAGAGTAATTAATGACAAAATTTTCATTTTTGGGTGAACTATCCCTTTAAACAATATTAGTGTTAAAATTATTTTAGATAAAAGCCTTTGCTGTGCAAAGTTTTAGTCAATTTTTTTAAAAATTGCCATGATATTGTAAAGCCTAAAACTCTAAAATTACTGAAAGATTACAGGAATCATATTAAATTAAATTATTAGAAAAATTCCAGAAATTGGTCCCTTTACTTCTATTGTAAATGCCACACCTTATCCTTGAGGGGGTGAAAATTATTATTTATAAATCTAATTCAAAGTTTGAAATTTGAGAAAATACTGAACCCAGAACCAGAATACTTTCCCATATCTCAGTTTGAAGATGGTCATTGTTTTTGCAAATCAGAAATACTTTGTGCTAGTAAATAACATTAATGTTGAAGCTGGTTAAATGCCTAATGATCATAAAGTTTTGTATTGAACATACAATGTACTTGGGTTATCAGGTCACTCAAATCAAAATGGACTAGCAAACATCCTGATTTGCTGGGTCTTACCTTGGCAAGCAGGAACCGGGGCGTCCCAGGCATAGTAGCCGAAGGGGGTCTTCTTGCAAATGGCGGTGCTCTTCCCAATAAGCCGGTATCCACGGTCACAGGCCCAGCGTACCAGGCTGTTTAGGTGTCCTCCTGTTTGGCTGCTTATGGATCCATGGAGGGGAGAGTCTGGGGTGCTGCAGTACAGAGCTGTTCAGACAGACAGTTAGAAACCAGACCCCATCAGTTCCTTAATCACCACCCAGAGCAGACCCCTGTGACATGGGGCTCATTCATTCATTCAGCACATAGAAGTTCTAAGCTTCAAGGGGTTGAATACTTTCTGAAGGCCTTTCTGCTTTAATATCATACTGTAAAACTCCTATGTGCCTCATTCAACATGCCTCAGCCTGGTGTCTTGGAGACATTTGGAGACACAGGTTGCAGATGAATATTTTATCATTTGTGAAAAGGTCACATTATCTGGTTTATTACTTTTTTCGCCCGCTGAAATTTAGCAATGGAATTTATATTACAGAAGATAATTCTGGAAAGAATTCTTTTTAAACTTCTGCTAAATAATTCTTCTTCTTTTAACTTTTAAAATAGGTACACAAATTATTTGAGAACTTAAGTCACAGTTTAAAAAATGCATGAATTTAATTGAATCAATTATGACCTTTTCTCAAAACGCACTTAAAAAGTTTCAGTCACTTATGCAATTTAACCCACTGGTCCCACAGTACTTCAGATGGATGCATGAAGTCAATTCTCCTCAAAGTCTCCTACAGTAGCACTAACCACAGGTGTATTTCATCATATTAATGCCTTTTGTCTTAATTGTAAAACAGTAGACTGTATCCACGTTTCATATGAAAGGTCATTTTGCTATATTTATTTAACAACAAATGGTTTGATTTGTTATCTAATGAAATGAAATCTAGAGTGTATAAGCCTATAAATGCTTTTTGTAGTAACTGTATAAAAATGTAAAACAATATGCCCATATTTATCAATACTTGTGCTGTAAACAAATGCATTTGTACAATAATTTCAAATATACATCTAAGATATGAAAAAGGAGGACCTTTCAAAAAACCTGTAAAAAAAATAATAATAAAAAAACACCACCATTCATAATTTAATGGTTTATTAATTGTTTCAATTAATTTCTTAAAAATTCTTTGCTAAGTATTAAGTCTATTGTTTTAAGCTCAGTCACACATAAGCATGCCATTCATAAACAGTGCATTCAGAATGTATAAAAGTACTTCTTCTGCTATTATGTGCCAAGTCAAATTAACTGATTTTTAATAGTATTATTTATTCTCACTTCCCCACAATTCTTTAAAATAAAATAAAAAAGATTGCTGTAAATAAAAGACGGACCCAAATTAATGAAATTTATCTGGCAGAATAATAAAATAAATGAAAAAATAAATATATATATATAAAAAAAGTTATGCTAAGTTAGGCTAAGACCATTCAGCAAGACAAATTAACCAAAAAATGTGGCCAATACTACAAAATAATAAGGTCTTGAATGGAAAGTTAGAATTCTGGAATGGCCGTACTGGATTACTCTGCGAATACTACAAATGATACTTGTATTGAATGCTTAGAGTAGAGCTAAAAATACAGTGTTTTAAAATATGTTTTACAATCTGATGGTGTAACAGGATCAGAATGTGAGAAAATTCAAGGGGGTGAATACCTTCTGAAGGCACAGTTTGAAACGGAACATAAGCACATCAATAACCATGTCAATCAAACTCAGCAAGAGACTTTGACAGCAACAGAGAGCTCCACAGACAAAAAGAAGCTTTCACAATGTTAGACTTGGTTCTACCCAAGTTTCACAACAGACTGTGAGTGAATTCAAACTGATTTTCAGACTTTGAACTGAAACAAAGTATTAACATGTTGATATGGAAATTTTCACATCCTAACGATGGAAATAAACAAGCCATTCATCATTGATTTCACAAGCCGAAAACACCTGACAGGATGCTAAAGCCTGAAAAGCACTTAGAACGTGGGATGTCGGTTTGCATTTCATCTCAGTTCAAAGACACTCAGAAACACATGGCCGAACATGACTTCCTTCTGCACCTGCACCGACCACAGAAGTGTGAAGACGATGTAGGTATGAGGCCTATTTATATCTCAAAGAGGCAGGTTAGAGGAAGTTTAAGCATCTGACCTCCACTCTCACGGGCACCTCATATGGTTATATTCACTCCAGGCTTGAGTTAAACAGAAGTTCAGCCCGGATTTGCAGCCCTAACACCAGTAAAATCTGAGTTCTGAACATCCAACTGTGAAGGAAAACAAAACTGAGGTGAGCAGTGTTGGTACACTCCACTAGAAATGGCCTTCCTGAAAGGAGTTAAGTCCTTTTGATGGAAAGCCAGTGAAGAAATATTGCTAAGTGAGAATATGTTGCTAACTGCAGAAAGCACGAGCAAGTCCAAGTTAAGAAAAACTAGTGACTTGTGAGGGTAGGGTAGATTTCATAACACTCCAGAGCACTTTGAAAATAATATCTACACATACAGTGTTGATATGAGAATAAATCTGAGCACCTGCCACTGCAGTAATATGATACGCACATTACCACTCAGTAAAGTACAGAACAAAGTCTTTATTTGCCACATGACCATGTGGAATTAATAGAGTTATAGGAACAGTCCCCAGGAGCAACCCGAGGTAAAGTGCCTTGCTCAAGGGCACAATGGTGATAGCTCAAGGATCGCCCCAGGATTGCCCCTTGCATGGGTTTAAACCCCTTATGGTTACCAGCCCAGATTGCTGAATGAATAGTGATGTTATATATTGAGTGAGTGATGTGACGTGTGGCCAAGTATGGTGTCTCATACTCAGAATTTGTGCTCTGCATTTATCCCATCCAAGTGCACACACACAGCAGTGAGTAGTGAAAATAACACACACACACACACACACACACACACACACACACACACACACACACACACACACACACACACACACACACACACACACACACACACACACACACACACACACACACACACTCTTAGTAGTGGCCATTTCTGCTGTGCTACCCGAGGAACAGTTGGGTGTTCAGTGCCTTGCTCAAGGGCACTTCAGTCGTGGTATTGAGGGTGGAACACCTACACCTATAATTCCTGCTGGTACAGAGACTCAAAAAGTCAGACACTCTAACCATTAGGCCACAACTGCCCCTTATATAGTGAAGGTTATTTATAGTGAAGGTATCAGCATTTAATATTTTTTTATCTATATACTGTACAGTTGGGTCTAAAATTATGAGACCATATTTAGAATATATAATACTATAATACAAAATAAAATAAAAAAATTTTTTTACAGTTCAGTGGGGTCTAAAAGTATGAGACCATATTTAAAATCTGGGACTAAAATCTAATTTGAATCTGGAAATAAACAAAGATTTTAAGCTTTTGAAAAAAATAAAACAAAAACGCATTATGATATAATATAGCCTAATAATTAAAAAATAAAAAAAATATTTTCATTTCATTTTCATCATCAATATTATCTCATCAATTTACGGGGTCTAAAAGTATAGCCATGTTTCCACCCCTGGAACTTTACCCAGGAACTAGGGACTTTGGGCTGATTCTCGGTGTGTTTCCACCGCATGAACCAGGATCTAAATAAAGTTTGGGGTAAAAAAATGCCCCTCAGAAGGGCCTTTCGCACCGCAGGAACCTTTTCATAGTACCAGAACTAATTCTGGAACTACCCACTTTTGGGCGTTTTCGCACCGCAGGAACTTCTCCGGAGCAGGGTCTAACCAGCACAACTGGTACTACCCGTGATGTAAGTACACATTGATTGGCAAAACGCGTTCAAACAAATGTAGCACTGCCAGTTGTTGTGGAGATTCTTAGTCCACCTTTCCGTTCTTTCAATCGCCTTACGTATTCATTGACATTCCATGTCCATTATTGTGAAACCCGCGAGACACAACAAAAACACAGCTCCGATCACAGAGTCCTCCATCCTCCTGTTGTTAACGTTGTTCTTCATTTGTTAACATTGTTGAAAGCCGCGCACTAATGATATCGCTGTCGACCGACATACGTCACGTCCTAGTACACACTCTCGGTGGGAATGCAACCCTTTAAATGGTACTGGAAACAGTTCGCGCAAAATTGTCCCAGTACTTTAGTACTGTACATTTAGTTCTGGAACTAAAGTGGTGTGAAAGGCCCTAGAAAGTCCCTGCTCGCGAGGTAGTACTTTTTCAGAGGTCAGGAACTTTTGGGGGCGGGACTTAGGCACTGAGCATGCTGATTGGTTGAGTACACGCAGCATTGTGATTTCAACCACCATTTATTCGGATAATTTTCAGAATATAACTGTTATTGTGTCATGAAATTATGTTTTATTAACAAGGTTCGGGAGGAGCACATCAGATACTTAGCCTAATTTGCACAGGTGGAGCACACTTAAGATAATCAACACTAGGGTATAAATACAGTTGACTTACCCCTATCCATTGACGGTTTATCAGCATCCCCTATTTTCAATTTCCAAAAAATTTAAATAGCCAAGGCGAGCTAACTGATGTGATCAAGTACGCTGCTAGAGATCACACTCCCGTGTCGAACTCGCAAAGTCCGAACTACTGAGGATGCAAGTCCGAAATTTGCATACTTTGTATTGAGAAACACGCGCAGACCTACGTCACCAGACTATTTGCCTAATCTTCACGGTACTTTAGACCATGGTTGAAACGCAGAAAGCAACAGGTCTGGGGGGAAAATAGTTCCTGGGGAAAAAAGTTCCTGGTACAATTCTTCCCGGGAATTTTCAGTGGAAACGCGGCATATGAGACCAAAACCTGGAATTCAAGATCTAATTTAAATAAACACAAAGTTTACAAAATAAATAAATAAATAAATAATAATAATACAAAATAATAAGATTCAGCACTATTTAAAGGTCACTATTCAAATAAGTACACTAATCATATGAATCGCGTGATGGTCAGATGTTCTTGCTTTCTTTAAAGCATGGGATGCTCTTTGGATCATTCTTAAATCATGCTGAATTACTGTACATCATCATCAGATTTTAAACAAACTTGACTTAAGAATTGGTAGGGTTCATGAGAACAGTGCATTTCCCAAGTCTGTAAAAAGTATTTTCTTGGAAAAACCACTGAGACACTAGGGAAAATATCCACTTAAAGTGACCACAAAAAGCCTTCATTCTGTAGATTTGTCTGTCCCTATTCAGCTGACTCTAATACATTTGAGCACACACCCTCAAGCCTGAGGAATTGAAAGATAGGTGTGGTGAAAGAGAGCGCATATGTGTTTTTGGAGTTCCCAGGTCTTTGGTTGACATCCACAACAGCAAGTGTAGCATTCACTTAACCACAGTGCACTATTGGGCCAATGGGTCTCAGCCCTTTTCTTGCTCTATCATTATGATTTTTTTCCCGGGAGACTGTAAAGTGCACAACCTAAACTGCAAAGGATATTTGTCAAACATATATGAGCTGATGTAAGGTAGTATGTACCCCTTTCTTGAGAAAGAAGAGAAAAAACCCCCATCAAAGTACCTAACATGCAAAGTCACTTCTACACAGAAATGTTTTCAGCATGTACACAAATATACACAAACATACAGTATACATGCACATGCAGTCACACTCATACGATTCTGACAGACATTGGTAGTTGACACATAAAATCCAATGACTTCTTTTCCTATCAGTACATGTATATAGAAAAAATGCATGTATAAGGAAAAGGGTCAGTAAATATTGAATTGTTATCTGTTTCTTTAAACTGTCCTTTGTTCTGAAAATTTTATAAATAAGGATGCATCAATTTTAAAATACAAAGATAAAAAAACTCAAATAATAATTTTTATGTTATAGCTGATAACTAATAAAATTGTATACTATTTTGTCTAAATAATTTAAAAATAAAATACTTAAAACTACAATCAATCATTTTAAAAATTTATCTAGCCATCACAACATTATAATGCACAGTATACCATAAATAAAAGGAATATCAATTTTGAGATTTGAATTTCTTTTTGAAATCATGAATTATTTTTAATTAAAAGTCTCAAAGTTTCATGTCAACTACCCAAACACACTTCCACAGCTCCAAGTATACATGCTCATTCAGATTCCAGACCAGAGACGGAAAACATGCAAGCAATAAAGAAATTTAAATGGATACATACTTTGATACTCACCGACATAGCGGATGCGGAACCCCCTCTTATTGGTGCCATGGTCAGCTGACCAGCGCAGAAGAAGCTGGTGGCCAGTGGTGGTGATGTTGAAGGGTGTGGGGAGGTCACCACTCAATGTGGCCAGTGTCTGACTATGAATTGTGGGTCCTTCAAAAGAAATAGAAGAGAGACAGTTTTCAGGAGGACCGTTATACCAAATTATACCTGTCAAAAAAACTCATAAAATGAAACTCATAAAAGTAGCTCGATGCTTAGGTGGAACACAATTTGGCTCAGGCTTTTGAAATTACTTTCTGAAAAAAATATCTTGAAAACGGGCAAAGCAGACAGAGTGTAAGTAATAACGGCCTTGGCCACAAATGAGAGGCATATCCAGTCTTATTAGATTAATATCAATTCAAGATTCACTCGTCATATGTTGTATAAAAATAGTGAAATGAAAAGCTGTGTTATCACTTTGTGCATCAGGAGAAATCAATGCTGCAAAGATCTCCATAAATTAAACACTTTAACAATAACAGCCTAGTTTAAGCGAGAAAAAAAAACAAAAAACTCTACCATCAAAGACTTCCAGAATGTCGTATTCCTTCTCAGTCTGGAAAAACTCAAAATACAGGGTGATATTGTAGCCCTTCTCCACATTGATGCTCCATGAACACATCTGTAGGTTGGGGTAACTGTCTGGATACCCAGGGCTCAAAATCACCCCAGATGAGTCAAATCGGACATCATGAGCAGGACATTGCACTGTGGGGGAAAAAAATACCCATTTTATTAATTATTCATTTTGTACAAAGCAGATAATTTTGGGTTTTATGTATCAATATGATGGGCATATTTTATGTGGCACCACTCCACTAAAGTCTTCATGTTTCATGTGGTACCCAGCAAAAGATTAGTTCAGTTCAGCTGAGCTCGTCTAAATTAAACTGAAATCAGCTCAGCAACACTAGATAAGACAACATTTGACTCAACAAACCTGAACTTGACTAGATTAGACTACATTAAGCTAAACAAACTAAATAAAACTAGGCTAAACTAGACAACACAAGACAAGACTACATTTGACTCAACAATCCTAGAAAAAGACTAAACTTAACTGAAATCAGCTCAGAGAAACTAAACTAAACGAAAGAAGGCTACACTCGACTCAACAAAACTAAAGTTGACTAGACTTAATTAACCAAACCAAATTCAACTAAACTAACCTAAACTAAACTAAACTAAACTAAACTAAACTAAACTAAACTAAACTAAACTAAACTAAACTAAACTCCAAGACTAAAGTTGTGAACTGAATTACTTTAGTTCAATAGTTAATGAAATCAGGTCTGTATCTATTGATCACAATAATTCCTTAGTTTTAAAACAGAAAATCATATTTCCTCAGAAACTGTAGATGGCGGCCATCGTCTGTCATCTTGAGAAAAAAAAAAAAAAAGCCACAATTTTTCATCAAGTCAGCCTGAAATGTTACATACTCTGCAAAACACTTCATGAGCTCTCCTGCTCCATGGCTCACTTTGTTTATTCTGCTCCGAAATGGCTTTAATGTGCATGACAAATGATTGAACTGCTGTTTCCAGGCACTTTCCTGAATCTAAGCACAGGACAAATTCTAACAAAGTGAGTGCTCTCTCGTGGGGATGCAGAGAGAAGGATGGAGCTGTGAAAGATTGATGGCAGCAGCTGTTTGAGCCACTAAACTCCAAGAGCCGCATCACTCATCAACAGCGAATGTGAGGGAAGGAGCAGTGACAGGGAATGACTGAGCTCTTCATGGGCTATCAGCAATACAGCCTCTGATCACATTTTACCCTCTATTACATGTATGATGCTCGTCTGAGTGATTTGAGCTTATAGTCTAGCGATCCCAATATCCTGCAATTTACTGGTGGATGGAGGTTGGAGGTTTCCGTGGCAACATGTTCTAACACGCTGAAAACTTTAACCCCCGTTCTGCGCTGCTTCCGGTGTCTGAAAGGGGATGCATTAGGTACGTAATCCTGGTTAATGGAAGCTGGTGGGTCTTTGTCATATAAAGGGCTTTGTTCTTGAAGAGCATTCCCACCTTGGCAGGAAGGAGGGTGTCCGTCCATCTGTAGCCGTTCTCCCAGCCTGCACGTCAAAATCTCGCTCCCCACCAGGGTGAATCCGGGGTGACAGCGATAGCGGATAATATCACCTGATATGCAAAGAGAGAAAGAGAGTCGCAATGATTAAGCGTCCATTTAATTAGGTGCGACAGCGAACCTCCTTGGTTTTAATGGAGACAGATGGTAGAGATATGGGCGTGATGTATATATTTTAAGGTTAAACTTGAAGATGTTGATAATTGAGCTGTAAAGCGGCAGCGTTTGCAGCCTGTCTAATGAATTGCTTGCATTGGCTTTGCATGACAACCCCGCCACCATTGCCTATCTAAAAATAATCATGCGTAAGCACCTGGAAAACATCAAACGTATGACACATAGAAGTGTTTCTATGCGGAGAGGCATTCCTATGCACTGCCAGTGTCTAGGCAACAGGGCAAAGTGATCTCGTTTACAGTATTGTCCTAATTTCTGTAGCACCAGAAAAGCCAGGCTTAATCATTTGTGCCAACACGCCTGTGGGTGAAACGTTTATGCTACGGACGGGTCTTATTTAGGGTACTAAATGTATGTGAAGCACAAGGCATTTTTGCAAGGAGCATTAATGCCAAAATGTGATTATATTATACTAGATGTTTTACCAGTGCCTGGTCTGTTTTGAAAGACTCTTAATGGAAAAGTTCCCCCCAAAATGAAAATTCTTCTATGATTTATGAACTCTTTGACTTGTGGAACACAAAAGATGTTCTGAAGAACTGTTTTTGTCTGTATAAAGAAAGTCAATGGGGTCCAGAACAACAGAATCAGAACCACTTTTATCAACAATACCAATAGCATGTGTTCATACCTATTTCTAACTCATCATTCTCCATCAGGATATCTGCGTTTGACACTTCTGGTGGAGGCTGGCACACTCGTAACTGGTAGGCTGCAAAAGAAGTGGACAAAAGATGTGGTCACAAAGATTTGATGAGTTTTAAGAGATTCAAAGCTCTTAAAAATGAATTGAAATGTAATGAAAAATACATATAAAAGCAAAAAAAAAAAAAAAAAAATTTATTATTAGAATTTATGCATTAGTAATCAATGTTTTCATTTGTACAAAGTTATCTCTAAAAGTCCCCTTTGCCCCATCCCATGCCCCATCTCAAAATACCCCTCATGTTCAAGCCATTTTTTATGAAGGCATAGTAGATGCTTGCACCCCGGCATAGCTTTTGAACAGACAAACATTGATGTTAATAATATTAATCGTCATATTTCATGATACTTCTCATTTTATTTTAGTACAGCCCATTATTTTCTCATTGAAATGTTTTGCCTCTGATAAAGCCGCCTCTGCGCAGTGTGACGTTCAGCACATTTGCATTGGCATCTAGACAGTACTAATGACAGAGGAACCTGCCGTGACAAATAATGATGTGATTAAGTAGGGTGACACTGAGGTGCATGGAAGGGTGACTATCACTGCGCTATGGGCCGCTCTGCGGCGTTAGCACAGAGCCTTATCAATCGCTTACATCTATGACAGGGGATACACACGCTTGCAAGTGAGCGTGTCATGGTCGTTAAAAACGCCAAGAACCAAACGACTCGCATAATGAGCGAATCACTTAAGAATAGAAGGAATTTATCTGGCTACAGATTGCATGAGTAATGCATTTGTTGTGAGAGTATAACAGCACTGTGGCCCTTTCCTGTGCAATGTATAGATAGCCACGAGTGTTGGTGATAATTACAGAGTAGGTTTGCACAGCATAATTGGCGAGTTAATTATTCTGGCGTTAATGAAAACTGCGAACGCAACAGGACATCGGAGTAGTCAAGTTGATTCGAAGTTTGACATGAAGCCATAATTGTAGAGACTTCACACTGATTAAGATGGATATCAGAAACCTCTGAGTTCTTCGCTTTGAGGTTATCATGAGCTGAGTTTTCCTGAGATTAAAGACTAGCTTTGTCTTGCCAAGTTGATGTTTCAGAAGGCTGAGTTGGAAACACGCTAATTAACTATTGAAGCCCACTTAGCATGTGGCTCCTTCCCTGTTGTGTTTTGGGGTAAGTGGCCAAAATGGAACCGCAACAAATGGGACAGCCCAGGGAGATGAGGGTGGACGCTCTGATCAGCAGCCATGTGGCTGAAGACACTATACTTCCCTATAAGAGGCATTTCAAGTGGGTGTGAAAAAGGAGGGTAAAAAACAACAGAGGGTTGTGTTTTAAAAACCCACACACACTAAATTTATTAAATTACAAACATTCTTTGTTGTTGTCTGGAGTTTTTCTTTGATGAATCATGGACCAAAGAGGCAGGAATGGATAGTTTGTGAGTGTGTATACTTCTGAGAGCCATTAGAATGAGACTTTGGAATAAAGTCGTTAAAATGGGCTACTTGGCGCTTCTCTAACTCAGAGATGCCTCTTTGATGTCCTTGGTGTCTGGACAGAATATTGAGTAAAACCCCGCTAATAAACCTGAGTGAATTTGGAGGGCATGATCTCTGCATTTGAGAGCCCATTCCAAGCTCATAATCATGTTCCATAGATTCCTGTCTAAGCTGCTTTGGATAGATTGGCTTTAAAACACTAGAGGATGCGACATCAGAGAGCAGATTGGCAGACCCGACAGAGCCCTAATATGATTAGATAACATATTAAATACTAGATGAATATTTGAGTTTAATGGATGATAATTTTTACTAATTCATATCAAAGCAGTTGGTGGAAATAAAGTTGTCTTTCAGGCTCTGTGTCCCATTTATTCAGAATCAAACGGAATAAAAACTAAACTCATTATGACGGAACAAGGTATTCCCAGGGCAAATCTGAGCAAATATAGACGATCCTTTCTCTTTGTTATGTATGCACATCACAGTCTAAAATATCTGCAGATGCAAAATTAGTCATCAGCAATTCAATCCACGAAAGACGAGTGAAGAAACTGAACTCATTCAGTGACAAAACAATATGGTCTGGAGCATAAAATCTAACAAAAAAATAGTTTTTTACTGCCAACACAAACATATAGCGTATTAAAAGAGTAACAGAACCAATGTGATCATTTACTCACCCTTATGTCTGAATCTAAAAAAATGATTTGGTTGAACAAAAAAGGTTTTATTTAAAGAAGATTTTTTTGCTGCTCTTTGCCATACAATGAAAGTGAATGGTGACCAGTGATTAAGAACTTAAATTTCAGACAATTCTTCAAATAAAGCTCTCATATGCAGGTTTAGGACAGGATAGAAAAGAGCAGCATGAACATTCTTCAAAACCTTTCCTTTTGTGTTCCACAGCAAAAAGATAGTTATACTTTTTTGACAGGAGGGTGAATAAATGAAATATTTTTCATTTGTAGGTAGCCTCTCTCTTTAATTAAGGGTTTAGTGAAATTGAATGGAAATATACAAACCAGACTAATCAGAGAACTCTATACATAACCTTGTGATTGCTGGCGTGACTCACAATCTAAAATGGTCATTTTCTTTAAATGCATCTCAGGATCATTAAGCCCAGAGGGACAGCTGACATGCGCCGAGGATCAATATGAAAGCATGTAACAAACTGTAAATACTAGTCAGCAGCCTGACCCAAGTCAATATGAAAATGTAAATGTAAGCATAAATGTAAGCCAATGTAAATGCCTGGTTGGGATTGAAATGACACAGTAAAGATAGATATTTATTGAATCAAACCGCACCAACTTTCACCAATTCCTGTTTACAAATCATCTCAGGTTCTTGAAAAGCATCTTACACTATTTAGTACCAAGGTTAAAATTAAACAAGCCTAAGGAATCATTTCTAAAGAAGTGCAAGTATATTTAGGTGGCTTACATACACATAAGGCTACAATGTCTGAATATATAACCTGCCCTCAATTAAAATTCCTTTGAACAGATAAATGTGTAAATCACTCAGTTTCTCACAGAGGCAAATGATACAGTATTTAAACAGTTTGGCCAAATGATTATTTGTGTTGTTAAAAACCATAGCGGTCAGTGAGGCGCTGATTGGATAAACTAGTAAGACATGTCTATGAATGGAACCTGAAGTGTGTGGAGACTCTCACCATGGTAACTAAGCACAAAGAAACCACTTCCACTAAAGTCGCTGTGGAACTTGATGAGGATCTGATTGGATGTGCTGTAGACTGACTCCAGGGCTGTGTTACCACTGAACTGACCGATCTGGGGTGAACTCTGGTCAGGACCATCCCTGCAAAAAACAGAAATGGAGCGGGATTTACAAATTATCCACAGCTACATCAAGAATTACTGATCTCATTATTTGTAATTAGACAGGCCTAAGTCAACTTATGCAATGGGTTTGGAAACAAAGGGTTTCCATAAAAATATTGTTTTTCAGTGCAAAACCCACCTGCAATCTACAATAAATGGAGCCTGAGTGTTAAAATTAAGTCGTTGTCACTCTTTTCAGAGAAAATGAAGCTCATTATAAATTCTGCCTTGTTTACAAATTTGTTCACCTGGCACAGTTAACGTTGCATTATTATTGTGGGTGGTAAAGAGAATTTGTTAAAAGTTCTTCTGTTGATCATGGCAGCATACAGGAATTATTTAAATAATGAACAAAAGAAAGTTGCATTAAATCAAATATACTTTCTGCATTTAAAGTAGGCTCCTAAAACAACACATACAGCAAGTGCAAATTAATTTTTTGTGTGTGTTCTGAAGCACCCCGTAAAGAATCTGGAGCTACAGTACACACAGACTAAATAAATTAAACATTTTAAGATTCATCTCCACTGCACTTTATCACTTAAAGGTGCTTTTATGAACCTTAAGTCACTGAAATGCAGCTTTAACCTAGTAGCCCAGCAAAAATAATGACTCTGCAATTACAGTGAAAGTAAATAAACTACGTGCTTCATAGTTTAAGACTGATCTCTGCTGCAGAACAGCGCTGAACGCTGCTTTTATGAGCCATATTGTCTGAAATGGGACTTTAAGCGGAGACAGCAATACTTCCCCTATTATTGACTGCAAGAAAAAGCGAGAAGCGGATCTCTAAAACAGCCAGTTATTACTCTGTGTCTTGTAGTTTATTAAGCTATCTTCCTGCCATTTCTGCTGCTGTCTTTACATTAGGCCAGCCCAGCAGAAATGCATAAAGTCTTTGTTCTGTACATGAACGATAGAGCTGGACTAATGAACTAGAAGACACTGTTTTATCTAGGTCATCTATGATGCATGAGATGATCACTAGGAGCAGCACACAGAGGAACTGATGGAGCACCCAGAGAGATATACAGAGGTGTGGTTGAGATTTTGTTCACAAGTTTTAGTAGAGCACTTTGTCAAGCAGTTTTGAGACAGACTGAAGCACTGCAACATGTAAAATAAATGCTCAACTGCAGATTGCACCAAGCAAAAAAGTAAGAAAAAAAAATGCAATAATAATGTAACCTCTATTCGTGGTGAAAATGCATTATTTAAAACAACGGTGAGTGTAGGGTATGCAGAATCCATTAATAAATAAAAGTACCCTCTGGAAATTTTCTTAAACGAGGGATTTCTGATATGAAAAGTGAACAGCTGACATTAATTATTGGATTCATCATGGGTTTCATTCAATGCATTATTCCATCTCCCCTGCAACTGGGTGTCACAGCGATGTGAAGAACAATTAGTCAAAAACCTCTGCTCTTCCAAACAACCAACTGGCTTAAACTGACTCTGTAAGGACACAAACTCTGATTTCTCTGATGTGTCTGATTCTCTATGTGAAAACTTTCTGTCTTTCTTTGTTGATAACACAAAATTGTCAAGACCCCAATCTCTGCAGACGTCACATGCCTTTTCTGAAATAACCAGTCGCTCAGTCACCTGGAGTGTGTTTGATCACATTTCCTTACAAACCTGTAAAGCTATTATTGCACATTTAAAATCCACCTCTTGTCATTATGATTTTATTCCTTCACATTTTTTAAAGCAAATTGTAGATATCGTAGGGCCTGATCTTCTGTTTTTTATCAGTATCTGTCTGAGTACTGGTATGGTCCCTGACTGTCTAAAACATGCTTCCGTCACTCCTTTTTTGAAAAAATCCAATCTTGATGTTTCTGTGCTAAGCAATTTTAGACTGATTTCCAATCTCCCATCTATTTCAAAAGTTTTAGAAAAGGTGGTACTCAATCAACTACAGTCTTTTCTGAGTTCAAACTCAGTATACAAAACTTTTCAGTCAGGTTATAGAAAATTGCATAGTTCTGAATCTGCGTTACTGAAAGTTGGAATGCTGTTGCTTTGATCCTTTTAGATCTCAGTTCAGCATTTGATATGATTGATCATAAAATTGTAATTTCTAGATTGGAAAGTTATGTAGGCATTTAGAGCATTGTTCTAAAATGGTTTCGGTCATATTTAACCAATAAGAAGTTTTCTGTATGTATTGGAAAACATATTTCTTCAGTAGTACACCGCTCCTGTGGTGTTCCACAGGGATCAATCCTTGATCCTACACTTTTCTCTTTATACATGCTACCACTGGGATCCCTGTTTTCTAAACATGGAGTATCGTTTCATTTATATGCTGACGATACCCAGCTGTATCTCCCACTTAAATGTAACGAATTATGTTCTATTGAGGTTTTGCTAGCATGCCTACAGGATCTGAAAATTTTTGGCCTTAAATGAGAAAAAAACTGAAGTTGTATTGTTTGGACCAAATTACTTTTATGATCGTGGTGATCTGGATCTGGGAATTTTAATTTCTCATGTTACTCCGTGCGCTAAAAACCTTGGCGTTTTAATTGACACAGGACTTTGGTTTGATAAACAGATAAATTCTGTCGTCAAATCATGCTTTTTCCTAGCCTGGGTGCCAGCCCGAACCCCGCCCACAACATTTTTTGGACGGGAAGTTCGGTCTGGACTCGATCCATTGAGAAGTAATTATGCTCGGCTCCCAGAAGGCCGACCCAATCAAATTGCCAGGGCGGGCTTTAATCGATGATGGACAGGCTATCTGCGGTTACGTAAGATAGGGCGTCTTGGAAGGGGTAGGCTCACGATCTCTTTTCTCTGAAGCCTCAGATGAACACGCTTCTTCAGCCTTGTCTCTTTCGTCGTCTTTACATTTTTTAAAGTTAGTCAAGTACCGTGTAATAAAGTTGAGACAGGGCCGACAAATGCGATAAGATTTATTTTCATTATTGTCGAGATCTAATCCTAAACAGAGAACTTGTTCGTATATACATGCACCTTTTGTGTTTCTCTCAAAAATGTTATTCGTGCTCGTAAGTACTCCGCGAATTCTTAAATTCTTTTTACAACAGCGGCAAAGATCGTTTAAACTCATTACTTTCCTACTTCTTCCAGTTCCAGCGTGCGTGCGTGCAGATGAACTCTCTTGACAACTATGCGTTGCTCAACATACGTCACTTACTGCGTTGCTCTGATTGGTTGTAGGTCTATCCAATTGAGTGCAGAGTTTTTTTTTTTTTTACTGGTTCGGTTAAGACACGCCCCATAATTCAAGTGCAATGGAGCAGTATCAGACTCACCTAGAATTCTGCCTAGAAAATGAGTATGACAAAGTCAGGCTAGCTTTTTCCATTTACACCACCTTGCAAAAGTTAAAACTTTTCTCTCCCTCAAGAATTGCGAAACAGTTATCCATGCATTCAGTACAACACGTCTTGACTATTTTAATTCACTTTATTATGGAGCTAATAGTTCATATATTGGGCATTTACAGTTTGTTCAGAACACTGCTGCTAGACTGTTGACCGGTAGCAAAAAATTTGATCGCATTACTCCCATCTTGATGTCTCTGCGCTGGCTACCGGTTAAATTTAGAATAGAGTAAAAAATTTTAGTCTTCTTTTACAAATGTTTACATGGCTTTTGCCTTTCTGTTTTGGTACTCCCTCATAACCCAACTAGGTCACTTAGGTCTGGTGATCTTGGTTTACTCTTTGTGTGCAGGACTAAGCTTAAACATCGAGGGGACAGATCCTTTGCAAAGGTTGGACCCAAACTATGGAACAGCTTACCAATGTCAATTCGAACAGTTTCATCTCTTTCTATGTTTAAATCAAAATTTAAATCTTATTTTTTATCTATGGCATTTAACTACAAATGAATTTTACTGTGTACAGGTCCTTCTAAAAAAATTAGCATATTGTGAAAAAGTTCATTATTTTCCATAATGTAATGATAAAAATTAAACTTTCATATATTTTAGATTCATTGCACACCAACTGAAATATTTTAGTTCTTTTATTGTTTTAATCAGTGTTGGGGGTAACGCGTTACAAGTAACGTGCGTTACATAATAATATTACTTTTCTGGAGTAATGAGTAAAGTAATGCATTACTTTATAAATTTACACATTAATATTTGAGTTACTTTTTTAAAAATGTAATGCGAGTTACTTTTCAGTTTAATTAATTTGCATAAAAAAAGAAGAAAAAAGTACTGAATTAAAATGAACGTAGTCACGTAGAACACTGATACGTGCGCGCCCTGCGCGGGAACAAACTCTAGTCAGGAACGGAGATGGCAGGCCAGAGCGTTACATTACTGCGATGGAAGTATTCTCATTATTTTGAAATCGTCGAAGAAAAAAGGAGAAGGGAATAATCGTTAAGTGTAAATTATGTGTTGGTGAAAAGCTCTTGTCAACTGCAAAAAAACACCACCTCAAATTTAAAAAAACATCTGCATGCAAAGCACAGCACTACAGAATTGGAAGAGAGAGCGCCGAATGATACCTCCACCCAGCCTCAAGCTAAACAACAAAAGCTTGATTTCAGTTCATCATCACCAGGTAAAACAATTAGTTCCACTGAACTCAATAAATTGGTTGCTGCTTTTATTGTTGAGGAGATGCAGCCGCTGTCCACTGTGGAGGCACCCACATTTAGAAATATCATCAGCAAAATCTCTGTGACAGGGAAAAGGCCGGGAGGCGTGCTGCCCGATCGTAAAACCTTTGCAAGCTTTTTGGATAATGCATATATGGAAATGGAGACCGAACTAAAGAAAACTTTTGCCGACTTGGAATATGTTTCAACCACTGCAGATCTATGGACTGCTCAGAATAAAAGTTTTCTGGGAATTACAGTACACTGGATAGATCCTGCTACTCTGCATCGGAAAAAAGCTGCAATCGCCTGCAGACGATTTCGTGGGAGACACACGTACGATACCATCGCAGCGGAGTTAGAGCAAATTCACAGCTCATATGCTCTTTGTGGTAAGATAACTGCCACGGTCACTGACAATGGCTCGAACTTTGTCAAAGCTTTCAGAATGTTTCAAGCTGACGATGATAATGAAACATTTTAAATGTTTAAGATATGTCTTTTACCCTGATATAACTTATTTCATAATGGCAACAAGTATTACACTCCTTATTATTACAATGGATAGTGAATTCACTTTATATAGTTTACTCTACCCACACAATAAGTACAAAAGTAAAAAACACATTACTTTCCATAATCTGTAATGTTTATTGATCTTTTATATAGCATGCATAGCTATGGGATCAGGAAGTTCTCCGAATATAATATTATTCTATATTATTATTCAATATATAGCCTATGTGTTTTTAAAAGAAAATGAAGGTGCTTGACTTGTATAGGCTGTTGTTGAATATATTACGGCTTTAAACACTAGTACAATAACTTCTCAGTCAAAAAAACACCTGTAAGACCTGAGAGAGATCAAGCCTCAGCCAGGTAAGAAAAAGTAACTGAAAAGTAACGCAAAAGTAACGTAACATTACTTTCCATAAAAAGTAACTAAGTAACGCAATTAGTTACTTTTTTGGGGAGTAACTAAATATTGTTATGCATTACTTTTAAAAGTAACTTTCCCCAACACTGGTTTTAATACTGATGATTTTGGCATACAGCTCATGAAAACCCAAAATTCCTATCTCAAAAAATTAGCATATTTCAACCGACCAATAAAAGAAAAGTGTTTTTAATACAAAAAAGTCAACCTTCAAATAATTATTTTCAGTTATGCACTCAATACTTGGTCGGGAATCCTTTTGCAGAAATGACTGCTTCAATGAGGCGTGGCATGGAGGCATTCAGCCTGTGGCACTGCTGAGGTGTTATGGAGGCCCAGGATGCTTCGATAGCGGCCTAAAGGCCCGTTCACACCAAGAACGATAACTATAAAGATAACTATAAAGATAACGATATTAGCATCCACACCAGCGAACGATATCTTCTGTTTATTCTAAGCGCACGCTCGTCTGGCGCTTTAAATTCTCGAGCGCGTTACAGCAGGATGGATTCTGATTGGCTGTCAATTTTTTATCGTTCATCAGCTGGAAAAAATCGTTTTGAAAGTGATTCCGACGATATCGTTTTTCTTTGTCTTTATCGTTATAGTTGTGGTGTGGACGCTGCTGTTCTTTAATACTGAAAACGATTTTTAGAACTATATCTTTATCGTTATCTTTATAGTTATCGTCCTTGGTGTGAACGGGCCTTTAAGCTCATCCAGAGTGTTGGGTCTTGCGTCTCTCAACTTTCTCTTCACAATATCCCACAGATTCTCTATGGGGTTCAGGTCAGGAGAGTTGGCAGGCCAATTGAGCACAGTAATACCATGGTCAGTAAACCATTTACCAGTGGTTTTGGCACTGTGAGCAGGTGCCAGGTCGTGCTGAAAAACGAAACCTTCATCTCCATAAAGCTTTTCAGCAGATGGAAACATGAAGTGCTCCAAAATCTCCTGATAGCTAGCTGCATTGACCCTGCCCTTGATAAAACACAGTGGACCAACACCAGCAGCTGACATGGCACCCCAGACCATCACTGACTGTGGGTACTTGACACTGGACTTCAGGCATTTTGGCATTTCCTTCTCCCCAGTCTTCCTCCAGACTCTGGCACCTTGATTTCCGAATGACATGCAAAATTTGCTTTCACTCTGAAAAAAAGTACTTTGGACCACTGAGCAACAGTCCAGTGCTGCTTCTCTGTAGCCCATTTCCTGCACACGCCTGTGCACGGTGGCTCTGGATGTTTCTACTCCAGACTCAGTCCACTGCTTCCGCAGGTCCCCCCAAGGTCTGGAATCGGTCCTTCTCCACAATCTTCCTCAGGGTCCGGTCACCTCTTCTCGTTGTGCAGCGTTTTTTTGCCACACTTTTTCCTTCCCACAGACTTCCCACTGAGGTGCCTTGATACAGCACTCTGGGAACAGCCTATTCGTTCAGAAATTTCTTTCTGTGTCTTACCCTCTCTCGCTTGAGGGTGTCAATGATGGCCTTCTGGACAGCAGTCAGGTCGGCAGTCTTACCCATGATTGCGGTTTTTGAGTAATGAACCAGGCTGGGAGTTTTTAAAAGCCTCAGGAATCTTTTGCAGGTGTTTAGAGTTAATTAGTTGATTCAGATGATTATGTTAATAGCTTGTTTAGAGAACCTTTTCATGATATGCTAATTTTTTTGAGATAGGAATTTTGGGTTTTTTCATGAGCTGTATGCCAGAATCATCAGTATTAAAACAATAAAAGACCTGAAATATTTCAGTTGGTGTGCAATGAATCTAAAATATATGAAAGTTTAATTTTTATCATTACATTATGGAAATTAATGAACTTTTTTACAATATGCAAATTTTTTGAGAAGGACCTGTATATTTTACGTTGCTGTTAGAAGTTCTCTTTTTATATATTGTTTCTAATGTACAGCACTTTGGTCAACCTTGTGATGGTTTTTGTATGTGCTTTATAACTAACTAATTAACTAACTAACTCTGGCTAAAGCGTGCTGTTATCCATGACTCCTTCTTTCAGAATCTATCAAGAAGATGATAATTTTAAAAGTTGCATGCTGTGCTACAAAAACAGCTTCAATTTGGCAACCTGGAAGTTAAACTTAGCAATTTTTCCTCAAAGAACTTAAGTATAATATCTGTATTGTTGTTTAATTATTCCTTATACAGTATTAAGCCTGCCAAACCTCTAGAAATTTTTCTTCTTGTTTGAAGACACATTCCCTTTGTCTAAAATACTGGAGCACATTGGCTTAATTTCCATGAGGAGGCCAAAACCAGTAGCTACAGAAAGCAAATAAAAAGTATACCCAATTAGCAAAAAATCTTTCCTGCAAGGTTAAAGAGACAAAGCTCAGAAGGGAAATTATGCACAACTATTACAAAAAGCTGCAGAAAGTAATTTATGCCCACAAACCAAGCATATTTAAACTTTTGAACAAGACAATTAATAATTAAGGTAAATTTAATGTTACGTTTTTTTTCTTGTAGAACATTAATAAAAAAAAAAATTAATAAAACAATAAACATGCACTAATGTTAAATAGAGCTAAACATCTATTTTTTTCCTACACTGAAATATTAAATATGTTTCAAAACATAGATGTAAATATTTAGTTAATGTGCAATTTAATGGCACCTCTATGTAGTGTCATCAAAGACCAGACAAAGTCAAACAAAACAAGTGTGCAGATTTCCATTTAGTAACAAGACACCACATTAGAGAACGCAGAAGCGAAACTGAATTTAATCCTGAAAATTGTCTCCTGACTTGAGGAAATGTGCAAAGGCAATTTATATAACTACTTTTCAAATGGAGAGATACTGTGATGCCTAACCAAGCAAATGAGGTGGCAGCTCGTCTTAAAAGTGTTTTTGGGAGATTTAAAGGATGATTTCCTTCCACAGACACAAGCAAGTGTGCTTTGAGGCTTTTCAGAGGACTGCAGGCTGTTTTGCACACAAGAGTGAGTGTCTTACATTCAAGGACGTTTGGAGTATGGTCACAAAAGGCTCTCAGTTCTTTTGGCTCATTCATCTGCATATACAGTTCCATAACTCTTCAGTGTTATTGTTATTTATCATACAATGACAAATATTAACTGATTCCTAAGGTCATCATGACATTTAAGAGATTCCTATGAGAGTTTACCACACAGTGATGTAGTCGTAGATGGGTTCAGTGCTGAGGACAGTGAAGTTGATGTAGATGCCATTTCCAGGGGGCACCCGGACACTCCACACACAGTCCTGAAAGTTGGGGTATTCAGCTGGGTGACCGGGTGAGAAGATGGTGCCATTCATGGAGGTGATGTTTCCACCACACAGAGCTTTTGAGGAGACAGAAAAAAAGTAATGTTGACATCATACATTTTATGCATAGATTGAACATCTGCATAAAATTTCTGCAAATAATTTTGCACTTTTGTTGCAAAAAAAAAAAAAAAAAAAAAAAAAAAAAATGAACAGTCATTAAAAAAATGTTAACGTAAACAAGAGATTAGACACAACCCCAAAAGAGTGACTAATAGTTTTCTTTGTAATTCTTCCTTACTTTGATATCACTGATGTAAAAATTAGTAGTGAAAACATCATTAATGTTGTTCAATTCATTTCCATGTTCAGTTAATTAATTTCCATGATTCAGTGAATCATATTGTCCATTTCAACGAATCAAATGAAATCTCTGATTCATGTCATCACTCAAAATATTCATGGAAGTCTCTGTGTGACATTTTTGTGTCATTAATGTTTCTGTAATATATATTTAGGCAAATATCGCAGCTTATTTTGATATATAGTTATACTGGTGCATATAAACATCTTCATTCAAAACATGCCTAGATTATTAATCTGAGCGAAATGTGGTTGTTATATGATTGGCTTGAATACACGGTTGGTGGAGTCCACGCATTTGTGGACTGTCAACATCTTGATGCTAGAAATGTTTCAAAATCCACAAATGCACAGGACGCCACTCACAAATGAATGCCAGGCAAAGTTGTGATTGTGACATAAAAGATATTTGTGAATATGTTTTTTTATTTGAAAATCTCATCTTATTTATTTGTGAATTTAATCCATGTTTGTGAAACACTAAGATTTATTTGTGGATCTCGTTCTATTTATTTGTCAATATGTTTAATTTTTGTTAATCTCCTTACATTTAATGTGGATCATAATCTATTTATTTGGAATTATGCAAAAATTTGATCTCCATACCAATGGCTTTATTATGAATTTTAAAAATTCTTTGTTGCACTTTTCAGAGCAAATCAGCCAGTTCCAATCTCAGCCATTACATGTCAGTATACAGTCCAAGGCCATTTTATACTGACTTTATGAACAGAAGCTGCTGAAATGAGAACAAAATGACCTAGTGCACCTTTAAAGGTTTTATCTCTTAAAGTTAATCTCTTAGCCATGATCGCTCTGCTATGACATCACCTCTTTGTGAGCCATTGAGAAATTGTTCTCACCGTAAAGATGTGTGGTGCTGTTTAACATCATGCATTACCTAGTAATACAGTTGAGATAAGACAATAAATCTCACTTGTGAGCTTGCGTATAATGTTATCAGCTGTAAGCAAGTGATGACACATTCATAATAACTTACAGTGAGCAGTTGCATGCATGAAACACTGAGGTCATTCAATTTCAATAGCAAATAGTATAAAGAATTTATATTGAGGAGAACAGTAAAAAGCCACCTTCACAGCGTGGTATAGGGTTGTTCCAGTTCCTGCTGATTCCATGGAGGCATGTTAGAGAGGTCTCGCCGATGAGCGAGTAACCGGGTAAGCACTCGAAAGACACTGTCATGCCCACACTGAAGTCACTGCCTATTACGATACCGTTCCTGAAAGGTCGGGGGTCAGGACAGCTCTGCAGCTGATAGGCTGTAGAAAAACAAACAATTGAGGAGTTAATACAAAATAAGACACCTAATGGATCTTGGGAAATGTTCAAAGTCTCACCTTGGTATGTAACGTGAAATCCAGGTTTATTCTGGGAATAGTCACTGTGAAAGAAGAAGCTGGTTTCATGGGTGGTGCTGAAGAGCGACTCAGGAACCTGCGGCCCACTGAACCTGTCAATCACTGTACCAGTCTCACTAGGCCCGCTTCGGATCTCCAGATAGTCGTGGATTGCCTCAGTGGAGAAGTTCAGGAACTGCACGTGGATTCCTAAACAACATGTTGACAACAGTAAGTGACACTGATAAAAGGCCTTGAGTCACAAAATTCCGTAGCTCACTCCTACACAGTTTAATGACATGCATGTACCAAAGCCAATGGGAAGGGTGACCGTCCAGGTGCAATCCAGACCACTTGGGTAGTTGCCAGGAAAACCAGGGCTCAGAATCACTCCGCTAACATCTGTCATTGCTCCACCACACTGAGCTGTGAATATACAGATAAAGATTTAATTTATACACAGCCAAAAGTGTTGCACATCATGCACTCCTTCTCTACTGCATCACTGAATGAATACAACAAAAAAAGTCAAATGCCTTAAAAAATCTTCCCCATAAGAAACGAACAGTACTTTTTGATAAATAGGACACACTGATGTACCTTAAAATAGTCTTTTAGTCTTAAGATTTGATAACACTCTCAGTTCAGGTTCAGTTTGTTAGCATTAATTAGATTAATGCATTAAATATCCTGAATTTTTTTTATTTAATAAATACAAATTTATTAATCTAGGTTAATTTTAATTTATAAATATACTTTTAATCAATATTAATTAATTTCTGTTGATAATATGGAGTAGTCTTAATTATAATTATAATTAAAATTCATTTTAAATTGTGCATAGTTCCACTGCTGCTTTTATGACACTTATATAGATTCAGGAATTAGAAACACAACTGAGGTCATGTGATCCTCTAATAAGACAAGATCAAAGTGAAGAAAAAGTAGTCGTACAGCTCTAGCAGTGATGCATCCAAACTAACTGTAAGCATATATATGAAAGTGCTGAGAGTTCCAGTAAACCAGAAAAAATTGTGTGTGTGATCGCACTTGGCCACTTTTTGACAGAAAATGTGCCTCAGACTGCTAAATGACTGTATCAGATCAAGACCAGTGTAAAAGCTGCAGTTGGCAAGAGTAATTCCATTTACATATTACGTCAACTCCCTTGTGTTCAGTCCTTTACTTTCACTTAGTCTCAGATTAAACTGTTGCTTAAGAAGAAGCAAAAGAGAGGAGCAGAAAAGCACTTAAACAAATTTTAAAACCCACTGAAATAAAAGAAATTCAAATATCCAGTCTATTTGCTTGGGACAAAAACAAAAGCTATTGTCTCTTTTAGAGGAATGAAGAACATGATAAAAGCACCAACATGTCTGGGGACTTAAATCGTGATTCTAGCAGTATTATGGAGATCACAGCTAATAGTCTAGTTTTGGCACAGGAGAGACTGGACAACGTTGCTGCATATATCAGTAGTAGAAACTTCCTTCCAACTTCTTTAAAACTGGAGGCAAAGGGAATTGGGCTGGTCAGGGGACAGCCAACTTAAACATGAGCCAAAGCAATATAAAAGATAAACAAGGTGCCCTTGATCAGTGATGGGCTGATCTGAGGAAAAAGACACAAACTTGGTCTTGTAGGAAAGCCTACTGGCCACACAGGATATGCTAGAAACAGGATGGGCTGACGCAGTGAAAGGGAGAGAGACATCTGGCACATCAGCTTGGCAGTCAAAAAGAATCTCCATCTTGCGTTTCACAAGGAGCATATGGAGAAGACTGCATACAAATTGACCAAACTGATAATTTCTGCTCTCACTATATTCATTATATTTTGTGTTTGCAACACTGAAGGCTTAGAGACGGGCAAAAGATCAACTGTACTAAGGGATACCCTGGCCACCTTGTTTAATCAAGATTTTACAGCTGTAAATGTGCATGATAATGCAACCAATGGCGTCAGTGGGGGGTGGGGCTGTCTTGTTTGTTTGTGGGAACCTGTTTGAAAGCTAATCTACAAAAATGATAATAAAAATAATAAAATTAATTTTGCAATTCTACTTGTTGCCATTAGAGGCACCAAAATCACTTCACCTTTAAAGTTGTAAAATGGAAGTAGCAACAGATCTTTTCGTCCACATTGTGACAGATATCTAAGTGTAATGAATTATCATATAAGAAAAATGTTCAGATGAATGTCAGTTTTCAGGGGTGTTAAAGTCACAGTTGTGGGAGCACTTGCATTAAGAATGTGTACGAGCAGCTGGGTGGTAAATTATTGAGCTGTGTATTTCAGGATTTTCAGCTTGGTTGAGGCCAAAACAGTTGAAAAATCAAACCAAACACTGAAACATAAAGGCTCAGATTGGCTTTAAAAATGGCCCCATAAATAAACACCAGATAATAAACCACAATATTCTAAAACTCTGCCATGCTCTGCATTTTAGGATTGAAATGAAATAAAACCTGCTGGAACTTGATAAGAATCTAGGAGGAGATGAATCAAACTTCAGCCTAAACTCACATAACCCTTCGTAGAGCCTCTTATTCAATTGCTGATGAAAGGGAATCTGAAACGGAGAAACACAATCCATTTCTGATGACCTTACCGAGGCAAAGAGGTACTGGATAATTCCACCTCCTCACTGGTCCTGGCATGCATGTGATGTGAGCATTTCCCTAGACAGAAACAAAACAGATCATTATTTTCAAATCACAAATACAGAACTGTGCTTCAATGAATGTATGACAAAATGAAGGAGAAGATCAATGCACAAAATAAGTCAAATGCACTCTATAATTTAAACAACACATTGGCCTCACCTGTAAAGAATATCCTTGCTCACACAGGAACATGACAACGTCTCCCACCATGTATCGATCCCCTACTTTAATCCCATAAGTTGGAGTCTGAGGCTCTGGACATGTATCTAGGCCAATAGCTGTAAACACACAGAGTTCAAAACTCTGATTGATTTATATTTCAGCAAGCCTGTGAGGATTTGGTGTGCTGGTAACTGAAAACATGTGGTTAGAAGAACTGTTTTCTGGCCAATTATTTTATGAATGTAAATGTGGACATCTGGCTCTGTTTTGTGGGGAACAGGTGTCTCTCTCTGGCTCAGCACCTGCAGCCATACAGATCATTTGGCCAAATTCTGATATGAAAATACGTCTGTTGGCTGACACCACCTCTATTTCCATTGCCACTCCCCCCTTTGATTACATGGGGGTTCATATCAGTTCATATCATCTATCCATCCTCCCACTTCTTTCTATCTATCTATCTATCTATCTATCTATCTATCTATCTATCTATCTATCTATCTATCTATCTATCTATCTATCTATCTATCTATCTATCTATCTATCTATCTATCTATCTATCTATCTATCTGTCTATCTATCTATGACATTTGTCCATCTGTCTAATACTCGTTACTTGTATAGAAAATTGAAAAACAAAAGACTTCCCCAAGAGGTCAAGGTCTAGAGTTGTACATGCAGGCTTTATTTAACACAGAGTGCCCTGTTGAACCCGGTCATTTGAAAGGAATCAATAGAGTAATGTTGTTACACTCTGCTGTTGTGTTGTACCTGTATATTCCAGATGGAAGCCTGCTGCTGACACACTGATGTCTGACACAAAGTTCAAGTAGAGGTTGTTAGATGTGCTATTCAGGAGCTGAGGAATGGTGGTTCCTGATAAAGGAGAAAACTGTGTTATGCATGCAGTGGCCTGCAGAAGATTACGAAAAGCTACAATTCTTTACTTTTGCACAGTCAAAATCACATTAGCTGGGGTTGAAATAAGAATCAGATAAAGTGGATTACCAAGCAAAGACGTTTAGAGCATAACAAAGTGTGGCCTATGACCACATCAGACTGTATTAATGGGAACATCTTTAATGTCCATGCTGTGAAGAAAAGTTTTGGTACACCTGTTAACATTTGTCTTGTGATACTGCACCCTCACTGTTTTAAATACTTCCTGCTGTACAGTTCAACTCTGAGGTCAACTTCTGAGCTGCTGGAACCATCTCAATTACTGCTCCTACAGTGCAGCCATAAAAACACTGACTGTCTCTGAAAGCAAGATAAAGTCACTGTTCCCAACAGGACACTATAAAGTAGTGTCTCCCATCCTCCAGGAACAGTCCAGAAACACTCTTCCAAACACTGTACACTATCTCTCGAGGACAAGAAGACCATTGAGCCATCAGTGCTCAGCAATGGCAAGCTGTTAGCATCAGTAGACTTCCTCTGGCCGCTCTGTTTACAAACAAGTGAAGTGCTGAGTGGTAAGGTGAACTGCCAGATATAGCAATTAATTAGCTAGCCAAAAACAGCATCTCCTCCAAGCTTCCTGGCTTCAAAAATTACAAACGATTAACTTTCTTTTCTTCAAGGTGTGACTCAATTAATGATATCAAGCTCTGGCGAGGAATCTGTGATGTTTTCATTTAAATATGTTTCTTGTAAAGACTGAGAGCAAAGATAATTTCGTTTGATTAGAGGCATTCCACTTCTTCTAATGTAATATTCCTGCAATTTTATTCAAGACCTAAATTACATAAGTGTGTTATATGGTTTTCTGGAATACTTGATTCTGACTGGTCAATCGTGGCATTCAGCAGTGAGATTTTGGAATAAAGACGTTAAAAAATGCTGCTGAACAAACCTCATTCATTATGATTACAAAAACAGGAAAAAACAAAAACAAAACAGGAAAAAGTATATAGTGTTTCCAGCAGGTGAACTCTCACCTGAATAGCTGCCCAGTCGTGGTGCATTGTTGTCTGCACCATCATAGAAATCCAGAGAATCCCAGTTATGTTCTGTGGCAAAACTCACAACTTGGATCTGATTTATAAAGAAAATAAGGAAATGAGTAAGAAGTGGTAAAGAATACAGACAATGTCACAAACATACTGTACTTAGCTCCCATTGCACTAAAAAACTTAAAAAAAATAAAATTAAAATTAAATTTTATAGGTAATCTTATAGATGTACAATTGACATTTTAAATTTAAATTATACACATTGTCTTTCTGTGAAAATTGCTACACACACAGTTTTGAGGTCAGAGGAGTTTTTTGTCTTTCTGTGAAAATTGCTACACACACAGTTTTGAGGTCAGAGGAGTTTTTTTAATTAACATTTTTATTTCAGCAAGGATGCATTAAACTGATCAAAAGTGACAGTATTTTAAATAAATGCTGTTTATTTGAACCTTCTATTCGTCAAAGAATCCTGAAATAGTTTATCACTGGTTCCACAAAAATATTAAGCAGCACAGCTTTTGACATTTTAACACTGATAATAATAAGAAATGTTTCTTGAGCACCAAATCAGCATATTAGAATGATTTTTGAAGGATCATGTGACACTGAAGAAAGCTGAAAATTCAGCTTTGTCACAACAGGAATGAATTAAATAAATAAATTAAAATAGACAGTTATTTAAAATTGTACTAATATTTCACAACATTATTGTACTTATATTTCACAGCCTTACTATTTTTACTGTATTTCTGATAAAAAAAAATGCAGGCTTGATGAGCATAAGAGATTTCTTTCAAAAACATTTTAAAAATCTTACCAAGCTTAAAATTTTGAATAGTACTGTACGTTTGTATCTTACACATTGTTTTGAGTGGTTACTACAATTGCTAGAAACATGTATGATTAGAACCAAAAGATGATTTTAAATTAGAATGCCGCAGACTTCAAATGGCTTTTATATAGTTGTGAAAGGTCATTTAAATATATATTGAATAATGTTAATAGCAAAACAATCTACATTTAGGATATTATTTTAATGCAGCAATAAATATAGAAACTGGGTGACTGTCAGCTTCCCTGATTATAAGGTATAATGAGAGTGGAACATGTCGCTGGAGTTCAGTGTAAAGACAGTGTGAGAATTCAATAAACACTCTTAATGCCCTATCTACAAAATTACTACATTTGGAAAAAAAATTATAAAAAATAAATAAATTAAGGCAAGGTGAAGAAGCAGACTGGCACTGAAGTTTGTAGAACTGTACTCCCCATCATTTCTAAATTAAACATTGCCTCGTGCATAATTAATTAGACATTAAGAATTCCCTTTATTATAGTTAAAACTTTTCCATCACTGACACTTCTTGTCTGAAACATTTAATTTGAGGAACTTCAAACAAGCTCCTCCACTCACTTGGATTCCAGCTCCCTCAGGAACAGATACCTTCCACACACAGTTGAGGTTGTTATCGTAGGGTTCCGGGTAACCTGGGGACAAAATGGTCCCCTTACGCATCGTCAGTATCCCTCCACAAGGCACTGCGAAGACGAATCAAAAGAGAGGAAAGTGTGTTACAACAGGCATTAACTTTCAGCATTGTGTAAATGGAAAGAATTCATCAGCCTAGGTACAAAAGAGAAGCAACTTTTGATGAATAATCAAAGCTAACCTTGCTGTATGATTACTCACGACTAGGCTTTGATGCTGCCTTAAAAAATATACTTGTTTCTTTAAACAGATATTGAGTAGGTGTTGCCATGCTCCTGTAATCAGCAAAATCAACAAAAAAAAGAAGAAGAAGAAGAAAAAAAAGAAAAAGAAATGAAAACCATCACTGTGCTATAATATAGCATAGTGAAATATAGCAATGGAAAAGATATATGATAAAAAGATATACAAGATATATGACATATGCAAATGATTCTTCAGCCAACATTTTAAAGAGACGGCTCAGCAGTAAATGAAAATTGTCATTATTTATTCACCCTCGTTTCAATCCAAACCAAAACTGTGTTTGTCCATACAATGAAAATTAATAGGGTCCTTTTTAGAGCTTGAAACTTTTGGACCCCATTGACTTTCACTGTAGATGGAAACAGCTAAAACTTGGTGCTCTGCTGAAGAAAGTCACACAGGTTTGGAATGACACGAGTGTGAGTAACAGATGACAGACTTTTCATTTTTTGGGTGAACTATTCCTTTCTCCTTCTCTAAGTTCTCCTGACTGCTGTATTTCATCTACACACTACACACTCTTTCACTTGTCTTGCATTTAAAGTGATAGTTCACCCCCCCCAAAAAAAAAAAATAATTTAATCATTTACTCACCCTCGAGTTGTTCCAATCTTGTATGACTTTCTTTCTTCTGTTGAACACAAAAGAAGAAGGTAACCAAACAGTTGACTTCCATGGTATTTTTTCCATACTATGGAAGTCAATGGCTACTGTCAACTGTTTGATTACCAGCATTTTTCAAAATATCTTCTTTTGTGTTCAACAGAGGGTGAGAAAATGATGACAGAAGTTTGATTTTTGGGAGAACCTTTAAAAAGCGCAATGTAGCATAGATACGTCAGGAAAGACTGTGTAATATGTCGCCTCTCTCCCACAGGAGAAGCCTGGTTTAGCAATTTTCTCCTGTTTGCTGAAGTCCTGCCAACTATCATTTATAGCAGCCCTAGAAGCCACCGAGTGGATCTGTCAATAAAAAAAGCACAGGCTGCTATCTGACTCTGGCGGGGCAGAACTGTCTTTGTTATCCTATGCTTAGGTAAGATGCTATCTGTCAAGGACAAGGGGATAATCTAGAGGTCAAAGCCAATCACTTTGTTTAAACAGCTATGGGCGGGTAGGGACATCCTGATTGATGTCCCACGTTGCTGAAAAAAAAAGAAAAAAAGAAAAAAAAAGCAGAAAGGGTGCAGGACAGAGAGGGAGAAGAAACAGCGAGGCCAGATACACAGCAGGGCTCAATCTGTGTCAGATTCTTAAATTATTTACCAAATTTACTTCTCAGCAATTTTGGAGTCATTCATTTTTAACCAGTGATATATAGAATACAGCATGTGCTCAGGTAATCATGTGAAATATCACAGATTGCTGACCTTTCAGGCAGAATACACAGAGACGAGCAGAGAAATAAAACAAGGCCTGACATAAGCCACATGGTTGAACATTACAGTATTCCAATATTTTATTAGCGTTTGTGACAGGTGTGACTCCTAGAAACTTTTATTTTTGCTAAAGTTATACCAACAGCGAAACTAGCTCCTTGTGCTCATACTGAGGTCCTACCCAAAGCATGCAGTGAATGTGAGGGGGGTAATGGCAAAATACAGGTTGGTTGCTAAAATTTAAATTCTTAGCAACCACTAAGCTCTGTGAACTTAAAGATAGATCTCCATGACTGTGGCTGTCATGACAACTGTGTTGTTACTATGTTGTTTTTTGAGAGATTTTTGACTAATGATGTGAAAAGGTGACAATAATAATGTCCAAATAGCAGGTAGCAACAAATAAAAGACACAGAAACACACAAAAAATGCTAGTTATCATATTATCATATTGAAACAGGAAAAAGGTTTAACTTGACATTTAGTTGAGATTAGAAATTAAACAAAAATCATCAAAAACCTTAAAAAATTTTTTTGTTTTCAAAAAAAAAATAAAAAGATCCTGAAAAAGTTTTGTGGTTTCCACAAAAATATTAAGCAGCACAACTGAAAAACTTTTGACAATAGTTATTTTAAATTGTAATATTACTGTTTTACTGTATTTTCGATCAAATAGATGCAGCCTTGGTGAACATAACAGACTTCTTTCGAAAACTTCTTTCAAAAAATGACAGTATTGGTTGATTGTTGGTATTCCCGAATTTAAGTGAAAAGTGGCTCCCTTTGGACCCTGAAGTTCTATTGGTTACAAATCACATTATATAAAGTTATAAATATTATATCTATTCCATACAGATAGCCATCTATTTCAAAATTAGCCTGACTGCTTAACACACAGTTACCCAGCTGACTAGCTTTCTGTTTTAACATACAGCTATTTGTATTGTATCAGACCTTTTATACTACTAAACACCATAAACTTGAGTAAACAGCCGAAGAGGTTTCTGTTTGTATCATGATATTTGGCTATCACAGGGACCCTCTGCCAGCCTCAGCCTGTTTCCCTTTGTTAACTCCAACAGAATCTGCTTAATTAACTAAAAAGAAACTCCCTGTCACATTCTGCACAGCTTTGCTTCAGCTTGCATTTTGTTTCGCTGTGATGTATCATTCAGCTAGCCATGCTTGGCTACACAACCAAATCTGTGAAAACAAAAGACCACATCGATTGTGCATCACTCTCAGGGGCTGGCGGGGTTTGAACTCACCAACGCAAGTGGGCAGCGTGTCGTTCCACTGAGCCAGGGCATCAGGGACGGTTTCGCAGTGAATGGCAGTGGAGCCGTGGAGTGTGTAGCCCGGGTTACACTCAAACATCACTGATGCTCCCACGGCGAAGTTGTTGCCAATGCGTTTGCCGAAGCGAGGCTCTGGAACAGAGCTGCACTGCGTGGCGCTGGTCCTTGGTACAGCTGTGACATAATCGTAAAAGAGAAACGTGCTAGCTTAGAGGGTTTTACCTTGTAAAGGTGCATCTTTGCATTTCGACTAATAATGAAATGGCCTTGACTGTGGCTCAAGGGGTTTGAGGTGGAATAGTAGCAGAATTTTTTAACCATAAATAAATAAATCAAATCTAAAGGTGGAGAATAAAATAATTAAACTGGAACAGACTGGTTTTGGACTTGTTGTTCAGTCACTGAGAGGCTGAGTCAGTTTGATTGACTTCCAAAATAAAGATGTGTGGGAGAGGGTTAAAGCAGAAAAAGACACCTGAAATGCTAAAGAACTAAAGGGCTTTACATTTCAAGGCCCTGTGTGTCTCTTTAAAACAATTCTGAAACAATCTGTAGTTACTGTTTTAATTTAAAAAAGTGAAGTGCTGACAATACTATAAATATTGATATGTCCATAAAGCAGAAAGCACAGTGACAAAAAAAAATCTGGTTTGCAGCAAATGATGTAAAATGATGTAAAAAAAACTGTATTCTATGCCACATTTAGCAAAGAAAAGCTATAGGGAAGATTTATGATGCATTCAACTGCACCAAAACAAACATCCTCAATAATTATACATTCTGAAAAGTAGATAAGAAATATTGACCAGTGTTAAAGGAAGTACCAAAAATATTCTCAATAGTCTTGACATTGTATAAATAGAGTAAATATTGTTTTATGGTGCTACATTTTGTACACAACAGTATATATGTTTTTGATAGAGCTGAAAACTGACCTTGGTAGACAAAATGAAAGCCTTTAGCAGTTTCTGGTCCAACTGTAGTAAACTTGATAGTTATTTGATTTCCTGTACTCAAGGGCAACGATTCGCCTGGAAAACAGACAGGGAGTAAATAAATCTTAAAATTGCATTTCGGAGCGATCTGCACACATCAAAAATCACTGCACTAAGCATCATTTTTCCTTCTTTTGGCTTCAAAAGACTCCTGATAGTATAAATTAAGTATATTTTCAAAGGGGAAATGCCTGAATCGAGGGTCTCTTTTTACTTTGAACTCCCATGTGGCTGTTCAGTCAAAGTGCAATAACAGCCTTTCAGCTTAAATGCCACTGAAGGATGCCTCTACTACAGGATGATCCAACAGATGTGATGAACACAGATTATGAGATAAACGGCCAGAATTCGCTCTGCCTCGTCACTCTTACACCAGAGTGGCAGTCATTTTTTCCTCTTCCATGGTATTTCTTTCTTCTTAAATTGACCATGCCTTTGTTAACAGGATTTGTTTTGTAATGTTCTGAATATATTTAGTGTTCTGAAGCTATAAAATAGATAGCAAATGACATAATGCAGTCCTAAAGCACTGAAAATGGCACACCATTACTTTGTGTACCTCTTTTATGTTTTGCAATAACAATTTTACATTTGAACAATGGCTTGTGATGAATGGTAATGCATCCAATTTGAAGCATGGGAAGTACAAAGATAGGACATCAGGTTTGAGCTTTACCTGAGTGAGACCCAGAGAGAGAGGACAGCAGAGAGGACTGTTGTGTTGGCCCATCATAAATGTCCACAACATCATTCAATGATGTCTGGAACAGGACAAACTGTCCAAATAGAACTAAAGGGGGAAAAACAGGCAAGGTGTCAAAATATTTCATATTTTTCAACACTGACCATAACATGACAATAACTACGCACTGTACACTAACCCAAGCAACCCCTCGAATGTCAAGATCCCAGCTGGAAGCTAACAAGCAGCAAATGTGACTTGAAAGGCCTTCTGCATGTATTCTTCAGACATATTCAGATTCCTAATTAGATGCCACTAAGCACTTGCATGCAAGAACATTACACAGAATCATTTTTCTTCAATAGGATCTGCACATTTTAAACCAGCGAGAGCTCTCAGAGGTAATAAGGCTGTATGTTTATTTAAATCTTTTAAATTGGCTATCATGCTGTAACATCGCCCTGTTATGTGTTGGTACCATGCTGAGTGCTACTGTGCATTGGTTTTGTCCTCCACTGGGTGCACTTGTTACAGTCTCATTTGCTGTCCAATGCTTTGATGTTTCCACCATTAGGAGAAAATCATTAGTATGCTACTCATCGTAACATGAAATCCCCACTCTACAGTATATCTTAAGAATTAGAGAAGACTGAACAAAACATTGTATGACAACCAAAACTTAAAAAACTTAAAATTATACACATTCAGATTCTACTAACCTCAATGGCATCTCTCTTTTGTTGCCATGGTGAAATTAATTTAAAAACTGCTTTAAATATAGAAACCTCAAGTGTCAAAATGCAGAAATAAGTTCTGGGCACAGATACAGTTGTTAAGCCATGATACAGTATAAACTGAGTGAATGGACAGAGATTGCAGGGCCACTGCTGTCTCAGATGCCTTTGAAATCTGGCACTGATTCCAGTGATGCACCAGAGCTCTGAGGCTCAGCACAGCTACTGTGTGATTAAACAGTTCTCTGCTTGGTAAAACAAGCGTGTAATCAAACTCTTGCAGAAACCAATTTAGAAAAAAATGATTTATTTGTCATTTGAGGTAAACAAAGAGCTTGATTACCTAGACCTGATTGGCTTTATTGGCATTGCACACAGTGGCACCTGCTATGCAGTTCACTACAACAAATGCCATTTTTCATCAGTTTGATGTCACTGACTAACATCAAAAACTAAGTGATATTGGACAGTGAAATCAAAAGCAAACTGAAACCACTGGAAACTTCGTTTAAATTTATTATACTTCTATGTCTTAATGCATGGCTCATGAATGACTTCCATTGGCTGAGTAAGGCAAAAAAACTTTACTCTGTATTTGTGTGCTTCAAACTCTACAAGAAAAGTCTCATTTGATGTTTGTATGAGTTCCTGCCTATGTAGAGAGTTCCAAATCTGGTTTAATTTCAGTTAGGATGCTATCATAGAAGGCAGCTGCCTATGTACGTAGGCAGTAGGCAGATTTGGAAATTGAGCTACAGTATAGTGTGCATTGTGTGTACTTATGAAATTAGGCTTTTACTGAAGGTGGCTGCAAACTCTGGAAAATGAATCATGGCTCATCAAGTCTGTTGCCAGAGTGAGTGCTGGGAGTAGACTTGTCCCCTATGCCTTTGATAAGAACAATAGAAGGGAAGATAACGGTAGTCCTCAATGTATTATTCTTGAGTTTCCCCATCTCCAAGGCTTTAGCGATGCCAAGACAATTACCACTTCATGTCAAAAAACAATTTTGCCTGTTAAGGTTTCGCTCTCATGCACCAAACAAAATGGGGGACATGACGAGAAACAAATCAATTTGGAAGGAGAAAAATGTAACTGTGCCAGTTTACAGTTTATTTATTCATTTATTTTATAATTTGAACCTCAACAAAAGACGGATCCCTTTTACGCACCTATTAATAATGTACAAGGCTTAAGTAGTACATGTTGTAATCATACTCAACCCATTATAATTACATTAGACCAGGGGTCACTAATGCATTGCTTAGCTACTCTGGAAAAGTTTTAAAGATGAAGATCTTCATCAGGGACTGCGTTTGTATAGTGAAGCTGAGAGAAACTGTGCTTAAAATGCACTGTTCTGGGACAACAAAATGTAACTAAATGTGATATTCATATGACATTAAAATGTACTGTCAAAAAGCATTTAAGTTGCAGAACTCAAGATAAGTATATATATTGTACAATAAGATGCACGTTAAGTAAAATGTGTTTCAGAACTAAACAGTTGCACAAAAGTGCATGCTTTAGATGTCAGACCTTACAAAATGACACTTTAAGTGCTACTAAATTGAAAACTTGATCCATTTCCGACACAAAATCAATATCATTTAAATACAGTGAAGCTGCATTTACTTCTAAATAACACATTTCAATTCTCTTAAGCATTAAAGAACCTTTAAAAAGATTACTTATATATATATATATAAAAAAAAGAAAAAAAAAAAGAAAAGAAAAAAAGAAAAAAAAAAGTCTAGGTGTCACTGGAGGGAAATTCAGACTACAGTACATTTACAGATAACTGAGACAGTTGTTTCATTTGCAGGATCCATAGAGCACTCAGGAGTCAGAGTTCAGTTATTCACGATACACAGCTCTTCCTCAGCTTCTTGATGCCATTCCTTACAATTCCTTTTGCTTCCATGTAGCATTTTTTTTTTGAGAGGTGCCATTTGAAGCTGGGTGTGTGCATGAAATGTGAGCAGTGCTTCGAGGTGAAGCAATGGTCTGTGCATCTCTGTGACACTCTGACAGGAAATGAAATAAAAGTAACCTAAAAAAAAAAAAATAGATAAAACGAGTGGATGCATGAATCAATATTCACAGCTCTGATAGTTTGCACACTCCAGCAGCTCACAAACAGAATATTAATTGGGCAGATTTCTATTTATAGTATTGGCACTTTCCACTTTGTGTCCCATCATTTTAAAATGCATTTAAAAGCACTCTAAAGCATTAGATGCACAAACTCCATTTTGTGTTGTGAGAACTATTAGATATATAACCATTCGAAAGCTTGGGGTCAGTAATTTTTTTTTTTTTTTTTTTTTAAGAAATTCATGTTTTTATTAGGCAAAGATGTATTCAATTGATCAAAGGTGACAGTAAAGATTTTCAGATTATATATAAAAAAAAGAAAGAAATTCAAATAAATGCTTATGTTTTGAACTTTCTATTCACTTAATGCTGAAAAAATGGGTAAATAATAATAATATGCCTTTTTGAGCATAAGAGACTTAAAAAACATTTTTAAAAAAAGCTCCAAGCTTTTCAAATTGTAGTGGATGTTAGATAAATGATCTCTCAAACCAGCTGACAGCTTAATTGAGATATTGTACTTTCTGTTTTTGTTGACCATTTGTTGATCATGAATTTCATTTTGTACCATATACACGGAAAATGCCTTTTTACAATGTCTTCATGCACTCATAGGGCAGAAGCATCCGAATGTTATGAAAGTATGCATGACAAGCATCACTCACATGCAGATAGTTTTCATCATGCTAACACTCTCAGAAAAGGCTTTGGCTTTAATTCACTGTTTGCTTCTCCACTGCACCACTGCAGAAGATTGGCCTTTTCCATACATCCTCTTACGCTTAACACACTCTGACAGATGCTTACCAGCTGCTATGGAAATGAGGCCTGTGATTAATTCACATCTTTTCCCTCTTTTCTCATGACTTACACAATTCAGAAATAAAAAAACTGCTCTGTGGTTCTCTGCCTCTCCCCCTGTCTCTCCATCTATGGAGCTGGACTGGATCACCAATTTAATTTGCTCTCTGAAAGAAACAGAAGTGAATGGGGAGGGGACACACCTTTCCTTCTCCCTGTGACAACTCAGGTGGAGAGAGGCATGATTTCAATTTACTTTTATTAGCATAATCTGCAAAGCATGCTGGGATACCAATCCTACAGTGTTCTTGCAGTTAGAGCAAAATAAAAATAACCCTTGATAGTATCACCCTGTTTTTGCAGCAACCTTACAAGCAACTCAATTTAATATTTAGACTAATGCTAAGGTAATAGTTTCACCCAAAATAAAAATTTTGTCATAATTTACTACAAAGCTGTATGACTTTCCAAACCTTTATGACTTTCTTTCTTGTGATATTTTTATAAATGTCTTTTTTTCTATATAATGAAAGTCAGTGGTGTCCAAAATGAATAGGGTCCATTATTGTACAGAAAACAACAGTTCATAAGTTCTTTAAAATATCTTCTTTTGAGTTCCTAAGAAGAATGAAAGTTTGAAGCAGCATGAGGGTAAATAAAAGATGACAGACTTTTCATTTTTGCATGAACTATTCCTTTAGGAATTGAATAGAATATGGATGTTTCATAGCAAGAGAGTGAAAAAAAAAAAAAAGAATTCAGATCGTAAAGTCATATGTTTAATGTTTTGCGCCTGAAGCATGACTTGAGGTTAGGTTAAGATTGGATTAGAGATGGCTGATCAAGTCATAAACTCATATTAAGTGCAATAAAACCTTCAGAAGAACTGTGAAAATGTCTAATACATGAAATTACAATGAAACCGGCATGTCCAGTCATATTGCACAGATGACAATAGGCAATAACCCAATATTTTTAGGTTCCATAAACCTTTCTGTACAGAGAAAAAAAAAATGCAATTAAAATGTGAGTGTTCCAGATAAAACGTTTCGCAACATGGTAAGTGCTCCGCCAAGGAATAACATGGAATACATAAGCATATGGAATATAATAGTCTCATGTCCTTACCAAGTTCCTGGAGAACTAATAAAGATCGCAGCTAATACTCTTCGCCTTTGAAAAGTAAATGATGCTAGACGGATCTTTCCTTTGCTGCTTAATTAACACAGTAGGTACAATAAAGCTTGGCTGCTACTGAAATGCAAGCACAGCACACCAACATTGCACTTTGGACCTCAGGCCTGGATCTCCATCTCAGTTCAGGTGTTTATTCAGGTTCAAAAGGCCCTTAATTAGATAACCCCCAGTCAAGTCTGCAATGGGGTCAACGCAGGAGACGGGGTGGACAAATCTGCTGATTTGCATCTCCCCCCTGAAGACATGTGCATCAACGCCTCTCCATTAGTCTGCAGCTGTCCATCTTTGACGTGATAAGAGGGTACCAGCGGCGGAAACAAATTATGAGGACAGAGTGGAATGTACTTGTGTCTCAGGTGGATTAAATGGGAGGTGTGTAATTTCAGCACCACTAGCATCAGCAAATAGAATGGCTAAAATAATGTCAAATACTCTCACTGCTCTCCATAATTCAGTGGACGGTCAAACAGACAGTTCCACCCACAAACTCACACCACTGGTTGGGTCAATGTTGTGAGGTCAGTCTGGTAGAGATGCTTAAAAAAAGCAGAAGAAGAAAAAAGAAAATTCTTTAGAATTAATGTGTTTACACTTTTCAGGAAAGTCAAGCTATTTAAATGTAATAGTAATAAATTCTAAATGAATTATAACTATATACAATCAAAAAATTATAATTAATGACATAACTATAGTTATTTAATAATTTAATAAACATTTGTAAAGTTAATTATAAGTCCAATCGCATGCTTTACTATATGGTTATCTCTCCACTTTATGATGTAATAGTGTGGCTAAACATTCTTCTTCTGCAGAAGAAGATCAACCTCTGCTTCTACATCACTGCCTGTTTAGCCCCGCCCACCAATTCACACACATAGTGTAAATAACAAGAGAGGCATGCTCTGAAAACATTATGATGCTGTGCAGTGCAAGTTGTGGAAAAACATTCCTTTGCATCATCTTTTCTTCTGATCTCAACTTTAGGAAAGAGTGGGTGAACTTTATTTTCAATAAAATTACAGACTGCATCAGTAAGAACTTGGTCCTTTGTTCACTTCATTTTACAGCAGAATCATTTATAAACAAGGCACAATTCGACACAGGATTTTAAGAAAGATTGAAACTAAAAGATGATGCTGTGCTGACTGTATTGGATCCGACAGTAATTTTTTATTATGTGGTCACTATTGCTTTGTCTGTTATTACAGATCATTTGATATGCACTGAGTATTTATGAGTTTTTAACCTAAAGCAGCATACATCTATGAAGGGTGTAGGCTGTCAAACATACACTGTTAGCCAATCATAGCAGTGGGCGTTTACTTCTGAGTCTACAACCCACCACACCTAAGAAAGCATTAAAAAAAAAGCAAAAAAACATTTAACAAAAACATTTCAGGGTCCACCCAATCCACCCAACAAACCCAACCAATGTATCCTCAATATTGTAAGGTCCACCCAATTGGCCCAACGAAGGTATCCTATGGTGGCTGAAGGCTTGCTGCGTATTTGGTCTTTTCAGTGTGCAAAGTAACTGAATTTCATTTAAATTTTAATCTGACTCCATTTTATTATGACCTCGAATTTAGGTTGTCATACAAACTGGTTGTTTGTCCATATCTAGTTACTATTATTCTGATACTTGATTCTAGTAAACCCTTTACTTTATATTTTCTCGTTCATAAGGAATCAATGTCACTTAAAGTGTCTCACGTTGGCTGTTTTACACGGACCTCACAAACACAAACTCGCCAGTCTGATCATAAGCAAGAAGTTATGACTAAAACCATTTAATAGGTTTTTTAAATAGTGGTTCTGTTCAGCCCCTAAAGTCACCTATGTACAACTCAGTACAAGTTAAAGCTCAAACGATAATCAGAGGTTATGCTAGTACTATTTGTCTAGCCTGTGATAGTAAATACATCTACATACAACTTGAATAAAGCTGAGACAATAACCAGCGGTTATGACTAGTTCTATGATTAGCCACCCATAATTAATTCAACCACATACAACTTAACTAAAATCAAGCAGTTAGTGAGACATCTAGCATCCCACCTGATAATAAATAATTTCAGAGTAAGTCAGAATAATATCAAATGTGACACTTTATTGTTAGTCAGATAAAATGTATAATGCCAATTACATAGTGAATTCAGAGAAAATCAATACAAGAAAACAAATTCTCAAAGATAAATCTAAAAGTAAAGGATGCATACCTGATCCTAGAAAGATACATAGTATGGAGTGTGTGGACACACTCCACACTACAGGCTCTTCTGGCTACAGAAGTGCCCTGATCTTCAGAAGCGCACTGAAGGAACAAATTTATAGGTAAGGAACGATTTGTTAATACACTGTGTTTGTATTGTCCGTATCTCAGAAGATCAAATTTTAAAGGGGTCATGAAATGAGAAACCAAATTTGCCTTGATCTTTTGGAATATAAGAGGTCTTTGTACCATTAAAACGTCCCACAAGTTTCATAGCTTAAGACGTCCTCCCCATTATAAACGAGCCATTTATTTAATCAAGCTCTAAATACAGCTCGTTCTGGATCCATGGTAAGAAGTGACGTCACGGTGTGAAGTGATGTTCCAACCATTTGCATATGACCGCCTCCAGCACAAGACAACTACGCTCATTTCGTATCGTTGTCGCGCCGCGCGCCTCACAAGTGTTCAGTCGACGGACAGCGAGTGGGTCTGTGTACAGGAAAATTACAATGCCACGCAGATGTGCTCAAACATATAAGGTTTTTATCATTGCAAGAGCCATCGCTTCGAATGCATCACCCGCTACTAAACAGTTACGCTCAATCCGCAAATGTTCTGGCTGGGGGCGTTAATAATTGATCCATAGGCACTGTCGTTAGCCAATCATAACAATGGGCATTAACACTGAACTCTTAAAGGGGAAACAACCCAAAAACAGACTGTTTGAATCAAAGGATGAGAAACAGGGTGGGAAAATGTCATAATTCACTACATTTTTAAAAGTTTTTTTTTTTTTAAAAAAAACTATAGTAATACTATAATTGCACCCTAGGGGACCATAATAATAAAATAAAAAACCCATGTCATGACCCCTTTAATACACTGTGTTTGTATTGTCCGTATCTCAGAAGATCAAAGTGTCTGAGGTTCTTCAAGTCTTACATTATAAAACATGATTACTATATCACACACACACACACACACACACACACACACACAGACAGACACACTCACAGACACACACACACACACACACACACACACACACAGAGTAAGGTAAGGTAACTGTTAAATCTAAAACAGCTAAAATATGGTCTAAAATCTAAAAATATGGAGAATATGCAGAATAATGCATTGACGTGCTTTAAAAGTGCTAAACAGCCAATATACTAGTAATATGCATGCTAATAAACAACTAGTTAATAGTAAGAATTTGCACCTAAACTAAAGTGTTACCACAGTAACAGCTACAACTACAGTAACCCTGGTTGAGGTGTAAAGCTGGTGTTGTTAGGCGGCTGTGAGGTGTCAACCCTGCATCAAAAAGTTGGTATTGTTCAGATGTCTTTTCTTAGAGAGGCAAACACTGCTTTAGCAGACATGTGCTGTTTCCATGGAAATGAATGGTCAGATCATCATTCTACTAGATGCATGAGTAGCCTATACATGACTGAGTTAGCTGATCCAGACACGTGCACACACACCAGGGCCATACGGTTCATATGGCACATATCGCTGTTCAGTATGCTGTCCGAGCCTCTACATGTCTTTGTTCTCTTATTAGACTCTCTCCTTACAGGAAGGGGCTCTCAGTTAGACTCTGAGGAGAGAGGTCACTCAAGCAGAGATTTATACCCCAGGGCCATCATCTTGCTCGAGGCTAGATGGCAGAGGTCTTTGCTCTGATTCCTTGCACACCTGTCTGGATTTGCAGGCATGGGCTGGTCATCCGCCTCACACATCAATGCCTGGTCCCATAGGGACAGAGGTGCTCTCGCACAATCTGCCAGGATCTCTTTGAGGTGGGAGATTCCACAGGGCTCACTGGATGTGCAGACGAAAAGCTAGTGAGGATGAGACATGCACACGTGCGCAAACCTTCACTGCAGATTGACAAATCAGCAGAAACATTCAAGCCTCAAACTCGACTTTCAACAAAAACTATATTCTTTCAGCTGTCCGTTTCACATCTGTATCCAGTGATGCCACAAAAGGTTCAGGGTTTGTTCTTTCTTACTGTACACATGAAATATATGATAGATAACATGTATGAACCCTGAACCCCTGGTCCAATATGCAACACACACACACAAATATCCAGACAGGAATGAAAATACAGCAAGGCAGCGAAAAAGCACCACCACCTGTGTGCCTGTTATCAGTGAAGGATGTTCTATCTGCAGTGCCATGTGCCGAGGATAGATAGCACCTTACCCGCTCACCACATGGTGGGGACAGAGGAATAATCATATGCTGCACGCAGATGTAGAGAATGAGAAAATGGAGGGGAGTAGCTCTAAAAGTCTGTTTATATCTAAACATACAGGCAGCTCTGAATGTTGGCTGGCTATTTAAGTAAGCTATTGTTGTGTGGTGTAGTGATCAACAATCATAGACTCAATACATTTCATTTACGTTTTCACATTTCAAAATTATTTTTAACATCAAATATAATGGAAAAGATAATCTGAAAGATAATCTAAATCCAAAATCAATCCAAATCTGAAAGATAATCTAAATCCAAAATCCATCCCAATGAAAAACATGCACTGACTTTGTTATTATTATTATAACTATAATATATTTTTAATAGCCAGTTGCTTTCAAGATACAAGAAAGTTCATTATCATTAGAGGTTAAGTGCTTTGCATCATTGTCTCTCTAATAGGTGTACTTCAAATTATTTTAGACAAAAACATCTACTGATGACTAAAGTAGTGTTGTTTTTGTTACTGCCGCTATGTCATCCTAGGCTTCTATCTGTAGTCAAATAGGAGAGACTAACATCAACATTTACACATTCCATTTTTACTTTTAGTACAGTAAAACAAATAACTGTATATGAGCAGCAAGACTATGTAATCTGAAGCATGTTTACTTCTAAACTGCATACGTAAGCTTGCAATTATCCCTGAAGAAAGGCTAGTGTTGTCTTACTGTCTCATACGGTGTGTCAGAGTGCTATTCTGGTGGTGTAAGCTTATATTGAAATCCTCTGACATTTTTCTTTACAAATCCTCGTTTTGTACTTCTAATTCATAAACGATGTTTTGTTTTGCTCTCTTCTTCACTTCCGTGTTTGTCACTTCTCACAGAGCTTACGCTACACCTACGCCCTACATCATCCGCTGGAACACCACTCTCTTGTGAACGTGCGTATGACACTTAGTGGAACTTAGATATTATGTTTAATAATGTTTTAAATATGGATATTTTTCTTTCACAAATGCATCAATTCACTTCAGAAGGCTTTTATTAATACACTACACCCACGCCAAGTACATTACATTATATAATGAATCAATGCACTGTACTTCAAAACAAAAACACAAACACACATCCACAAATATAAATATAACTGATTGTATTTGTCTGAAAGAAGAAAGTCATATACAACCCAGGAAGGCTTGAGGGTGAGTAAATCATGGGGTCATTTTAATTTTTTGGTGAACTATTCCTTTGACGCTTTGATCCATTTTTGTTCAGTCTGTTAAAATATTTGTACAAACTAATCTCACAGCTGTCAAAAATCTTTAGTAGCTTACTAAAAAAGAAAATACTGCAACTAAAAGTGAAGCACCATAACCACCCTACCGCTGAGATATTAATCTGAGAATTACTTTAGGAAAACACGGTGCTTAACTGCCCTTAGCCAACAGCAAAGTCAAGAAATGGCACTTTTTGCCTGCTTGACTGTGATTTATCAGAGGAGAGAACTTTAGCACCTTTGGTTTGACTGGAGTCAGGAAACACAACAAAAGCATTACACAGAGACCTGGTGTTCCTCTGCTTTCTTTTTCTCCCTGGTAAATGAACTTTGCCTTGACTTCTTTTCTGTTTTGATGTTTTGGCTCAGGGGCTTGCAATTCCCAATTCTCACCGGCTTTAGAATAGCTTTGTAGAAAGAGAAGAGTGATCCTTTTCCAAGACAGCGTCTATGTCAAAGACATGAAACTGTGACTGTTTTAAGTGTGTGTTTGTGTTTATATGGAGGTCAGAGTCAGCCAGGGGAAAAGCTATTTAGTTGACTATTTCTAACTGACAGCCATAACAGAAAACATAGAAAGTGTAACTGGCCTAATGGTCGCTTCGGGCATTCAAAAAGGGAGTTTATTTAATATCTCTATGTGCATTAATTTAGAATTTCTATGTTGCTGAAAGTTTTTTATTTTCCACACCATATGAAGGTACCCTAAAGCAAATTCCTAATTATCAACTGAAATATTGAAATAACGTGGTATGTTATGCTACATCAGTACATGTATCTTCATGTATCCAAACAAAAATAAATACAAATAATAATAATAATAATAATAGTAATAATAATAATAATATATTTATATGTATATACAGTATATGTGTGTGTTCTATATATATATGAATATATATAAAGAACACACACATATACACTCACACACACACACCCTTTATATATTTATATAATGGGTAAAACTAACTCTTAACTATAAAACTTTTTTTTTCTATAAAAACCCTCACACACACACACACACACACACACACACACACACACACACACACACACACACACACACACACACACACACACACACACACACACACACACACACACACACACACAAAGACACCATATAAATGTTTCAGTTAGGGCTGTTAAATAGATTAATTGCAATTAATCACATACAAAATACACGTTTGTGTTTACATAATATGTGTGTTCTGTGTATATTTATAAGTATATATAAATACACACAAATTTTTTTGAGAAGGACGCTGTATGTGTGTGTTCTATATATCTATATAACACACATGTATATATTTAAGAAATATTTACACACACACACACACACACACACACACACACACACACACACACACATATATATATAGTGCTAATGCACTATATCTATTATGTATATAGTGTGTATATATATATATATATATATATATATATATACAGCATATATATGGTTTATATTATATATCAATATATATTACATATTTCTTAAAAATATACATGTATGTGTGCATATTTATATATACATATAAATACACACAGTACACATATGTTATGTAAACACAAACTTCTATTTTGGATCTGATTAATCAAGATTAATCTATTTGACAGCACTAGTTTCTATACAACTATATAAATATTAAAATGTATATCCACAGGCTAGCTGAATGACAGAAAAAGACTATTTTTATCTTTATATTGCAGTTTAAAATTGAGATAATTCTTGCAATATTTTGCTATTACTCACTGTCATGGTACAGGCTTAATGGTGAAACCAGATGCTATTGTAAATCTTTATTTTGAAGCTAATATTTGTATAAATCACTTTTGAATGAAATATGATTTCAACTGAAATACAAATGACCTTATCTTGGGCCTTGAGCAGCCAGCAGATGAATCAGAACTTCAGAAAACATATTAATAACGTTACATCGAGAAGGTGACATGGCTGCTAATGTAATACCTACGAAGTGCCTATTAACAATGCCTCAGGCTACCAGACCGAGATTCTCTCATAATAACAACGAACGCAGGAGCGTTTGATTAATGCATGGTGCAAAGCATATATTTAAGCTCAATGTAAGGCTCTCGACTGATTAAAGATTCAACGTGAAATTGAAATCTGCAAGACAAGCTAACACATAATTAATGCTCTTAAGTAAAACTAACATCTCACTGAGATGCAGCCTGGATTATTCTTCAACATGCCACTCAGCAGCTCCAACACCCAAAGTTTAGTGCTGTATTGCAACATAAATTTTAAGCATAAATCTTAAGCTGTGAAAATCATGCTAACTCATGCAGCTCGATCAACAGTTAAAAACACATTATGCCCACTTATAAATCTTGCAGAAAATTGTTTCCAAAAACACAGGCAGTAATAAAGCCATAATTGAAGGTTTTGACTTCAGCATGGAATATTTAATAGACAGAGATCATCAATTTAGATTTTTTCCTCCTGACCCCCAACTATTTGCAAGCAAGGATTCCCCTACATACTTGTATTGACTGCCAGGGGCCAGCGGAGGTGGGGGAGTCGACGGGAACACGGGATGGGGGTGCATGCTCTGAATAATGCATCTCTCAGACCAAACCTGTCATAGTCTGAAATATTGCTGGCATCATTCTTTGTGACAGAATAATGAAAGATTAAAAAAAGGCAGTGCAGTGCTGCATTTTTAACAGAGGGCCCTAGAGCTCTGCCCTACAGATCAGAGCCGATGGAGGAAGGTACGTCTGTGCATATATGTGCACGCCTATGTGTGTGTATTTGTGTGGTAGTTTCCCTCTAAAGAATGCAAAATCTGTTTGCTCACTGTGATTGGGGATCCTCAAGATCAGCGAATGTAATGTGCATCTTTAACAATTACTGTTTCTTCAACACTGCAAGAAAATCTTCTACTGTATATCTAAACATCCTTAAAACAAGATACAAATAAGCAAAACTGTATATGATATTTAGACTCATTCTAAGAAAACATATCTTGAATTAAGTTAATTTTTTTAATGTAAGCATAAATCTAACAGCTAAGAAAATATAGTAAGGTTTATGCATAAAATAGGAAACAAATCTGACTGTGGATATTTTTAATCTTTTTTTAAGAGACAAAAATGCTGAGTAAAAATTATTTAGTGCACTGAAGGACTATAATTTCTTAAGATTATTCTTAAAAAAAAAAAAAAACTTACGTGGCAAGGATGCATTAAATTGATTAAAAGTGACGGTTACAATTAATCAGAATCTTTTAAAAATGTGCACCATGGTTTCCATTAAAATATTAAGCAGCACAACTGTTTTTAATATGGGTAATACTATGAAATGTTTCTTGAGCAGCAAATCAGCATATTAGAATAATTTCTGAAGGATCATGTGACACTGAAGACTGGAGTAATGATTGAAGAAATTCAGCTTTGCCATCATAGGAATAAATTTTACAATTTATTAAAACAGAAAAAATGTATTTAAAATTTTAATCATATTTCAGAATATTACTATTTTTACTGTATTTTTGATTAAATAAATGCATCTTTGACAAGAATAAAATATTTCTTTGAGGAACATTAAAATCTTACAGACCCTAATCTTTTGAAAGGTAGTGTGTTGAAAATATGTTTTGTAATTGCATTCATTTTAGTGGATTTTTAAAGAAAAAAATGTATGTAAAATAAGTAATGCCAATCCAGCAATTTTGTGTACATCTTATTTGCCATCACGTCATAGTCACTGGATCTCTACGGTTCTATCTACACTCACCTCTGCTTATGCATGCTGCCTCCAGAAATCTGCAGTCAGTGCAAGAGCAGTGCTTCATGTAACCACCAATAAGAGGCACAAAATCCCGAATCTTCACAGTCGGTGAACCACGATGGTAGAACAGTCCTATTTCAATTCTCTAGTTTTGCAGCGTTTCCCAAAAATCTAGTGCATGCTTTTCCCAGCAACTGGGAAACTTTGTATTAAAGTATTGTCTCTCAAGGACGAATGACTTTGTTGTATTGATCCTTATTTGTTGATCACTTTGGATAAAAGCATCTTCCAGATGATTAAATGTTTATATAAATGTATACATATCAGCATTATATCAGGCACTCTGCTCTCTACACACTAGTATTGGCCATTAAATAACCCATATAGGTTTGACCATTAGTTTGTGGGCCAAAAATCTACTCACAGCAATGGCAATGCCAGTTTTTATGATTCCTTTCCAGTCTTAAAGGATTGTGTATGCCATTCTATGCCCAATCCACAGCCACCAATAAAACCAGCAGACTGGTTTCAGGATATTTTAGGGAATCAATACACACAGCTGAACTTCTCTGGCTTATATGATCTGCCTCCATGCCATTTTTGAATCTGACGAAACAAAAGCTTTTATGACAACCGTAAGATATTTATCTCCACTCCAACACAAGCGCTCAGCCCAGGCTTTGTTCTACAAGGCATTTTAAGCTTTTAATCGTTCCCTCTCTTGGCCTGGATGTTTGACGATACTTCAGGTGCATGATAATGGAATGCTCCCCCTCCCAGCAGGTGTCGAACCATGTAGAGGCTCAGCAGCATCAGCACAAACTAGACTTATGGATCTCCCGACCTGGATTTCTTTTCTCTCTCTCTCTCTCTCTTTTTCAGCCTCTATCTGTGTTCGTTTTTCTTACTTCTGCTCTATTACCATTAACTTGTTTAACTTGCACACTGAGTGATTTGAACTAACAGAACTGCTGATGATCAATGTACACCAAACTCAAACAGGACTAATTAAAGCAGCACTCGGTTATGTGTTGCACAGTATTTTGCCCAAGACCGCATTTATTCATTTTTTAAACACACTATGTGACCTTTGCCTGTTAATTGAGGATAATGGATGTACCTTTGCAAATAACGTTAAGCGGATATCACTTTGAAAGATAGGCATGGTTTACTAATTATTTGTTAATGTAAAAGAACCTCAGCTCTTTTGCAATTCCAATCATTAGTAATGGCTTGAACTGCAGCCCTGGGGAACAAGACAAATTGCTGCGATAGTTTATGTCTAGATCTCAGGTACTATTTACCTGGGGTTAAAATCCATCTAAATACCTGAGCAATTACTTTGTCCCTAGGAGCAACAGGTCTGTGCAATTTAGAATGCTTTTTACATTACAAATGAATCCCTGCATTTAAAATGAAGGCAATTCTTAAATGGCTAGTTCATTAAAAAAATAAAATCATCAAAAAATTCTGTCACAATTTACTCAGCCTCATGTCGTTTCAAACCTTTATGGCTTTCTTTCTTATGTGTAACATAACAGAAGATTTGGAAGAAAATTTCATTGACTTTTATTGTATTTAGAAGACAGAAGACAAAGAAGAAATAAATAACATCATACAATATTGGAACGACATAAGGGTGAGTAAATAACGACAGAATTTTCAGTTTTGAATGAACTATTCCTATTAAGTTCTGAATTTGCACAAATGTCAAATATGCTTGTTTCCCTTGCATTTATTTGCTGGTACTGATATTTTTATTGCTGTTGGTTCTAGAAAAAAAAGAAGCATTGCCACAATCTGCATCCCGCAGATTTGACAGAACTACTTTAGAGTATAGTAGAGAAATTTGAATATGTCAATATTTATGTTTAGAACTGAACAGGCAGGCAATATTTCACAGTATGTTTAGTACTACGTGTATATATGCCAATGTTTAAAATGGTATGGCGAGTTCAATGGTGTGATGAATGCATTTCAGGGGCTAAAACACCTCAGCTGCTGACTATTCGTTTTCACGCCTTTTCATTTGCAAAGCTATAATGTTTTTCACTTTTCGTTTGCTTTTTATGAAGGCTTCATTTCAAATGACATCTATCTCGTTTAGGACCTTCCATCAGAATGCGAGCAGTCCAATGACCAGAGACAGGCCTCGAGGGAGACATCACATACAGCTCACATAATGCCAAACGATGCTTGTGAGGGAGGTCCAAAATCCCCATAACAGTTAAACTGACAGCAACATTTACAGAAGAGGGTTTTCAACACCACATACCTCATAACACCACAGCCTTCTTGGGACAGGACTGAGATAGCAAAGTGGCTTTTTTTAGCACAAAAATGAACCCTAAGACAAGAAACCGGGGCCGGGAGGTTTGAAGTGCTTTCTCATTTCACACTTTCATCTTTGTACTATTTTCCAACTGGCGCCTGGATATTACAATCATAGGCTGTCTGCAAACATTTCAAGTATCCCTGGAATACAGCAGGTCAAGGATACTGGGTGGCATATAACTATTGACAAATTCTGCAATTGCTTCTATTTTATTAAAGGGATAGTTCACTCAAAAATGAAAATTCTGTCATCATTTTTTCACCCTCATGTCGTTTCAAACCTGTATGAATAACTTTCTTCTACTGAAGAAAGAAAATCAAATGGGTTTAAGTGTACTATTCTTTTAGGTAGCTTAAATGCAGTTGGGTAAGTTTAGTTAGTAGCTAACTGTTTTTTTTTTTTTTTTTTAGTAGTCAAGAAAAGCTGCATACGGTGCCAAATTAATTTCAGTTCACACCCTCATCTCTTTTTCATCTGTTAGTTTGGAAGGTCTGGTCTTTGTTTAGTGACACAGGACTGACTACGCTCTCGGACTATGAAATATTCTTACTGTGCAACACCATGCTTCTAGATAAGTGCACTTTTTTGAGGGGGGGGGGGGGGCACAGTTGGCCTTCAACTATAAAAGAAAGACAAAGAAGCTAGTTGCTAAGCTACACACCTGTCTAGAATATAGCACATTAAATGTACAGAAATTAATACAGGAGAATAGTATACTTTAAAATAGTTCAGATGAGCCTCACACTTGCGGAAAAAAAAGTACCCTTTAGCTTACTTTTAAAATGAGTACTTTTTATGGAAATAATACTTCAAAATATTATATACTTACTGTAAGTGCAAACTGAAGTATTAACAGTTTATATTAATTGCATTTAATTAAAATGTAGTTTAAATTTATATTAAAAGCCATTAGATGAACTTGAGTGCCTTTTTGACCACCTTATGTAGATCTTAAGCACATCTCCATTTGTAATTTCATAATTACTTCTATTGTTTTTGAAAACCCCAAAAAACAAACAATGATTTAAAATGCACTTTAAAGTAAAGCAAGTAATAAACAGTCATGAAAATGTACTCTAAGTACATTAAAGTGGCCTTTTATTTAATTAATATTATATTATCTACAAGTACAGTATTTTAAAAATATACTTTCAAAATTTGATGTACATATTCAGTCAAGCACACGTCTTTTTTCAAGGTCATACTGTTTACTAGTAATTCAAGTATGATATTCAAAATAACTGTGAACATTAATTTGAAGATATATTGTATGCAATAGTGTCATATGTACAAGACATGATGAGGTATTCAAGATTGGGAATTTAAACTAGAGCTGTGTATGTTTATTAACATGTTATGCTTAAAGGTTTAAAACCATATTCAGAAAAAATAAAGAGAGATGCCCAATTCTCCCAAAATACTATGGTTGTCACAAAAAGCCCTTATAATTTGAATGCGGAATACACCAAACACATTAAACGTATAACTCCACTTTGTTTTAGCTTTGCTGCATTTCGCTAAATGCGGACGAAACTGCATCCAATTTTGTTTGGGATTTACAGTTACTCACCAAACTCCCTGGGTACAGAGATAGAGTACACACAGCTCTGTCCCGTTGTGTAGTTCCTCGGGAAATTAGGTGACAGCACGGTTCCTTCTGTCCCAGTAGAGCGACTTCCACATGGTGCTGTTCACACAAACACCCAGATCACTCATTACTTTGTGCGTCAACATTCATGATGAACTGCTATTTTTCAGACACCAGCCTTGATAGAACTGATCTTGGCTAGCGCAGCATGCTCAAGTCATTTTATGAGTTTGATTAATTTTGTTTGGTCTGCAGCAGCAGGTCCAAACTGTTTATTCTCAGAGATTCTCTTACACATCCATCTTTACTTGCAGACTCTACCTTGACAGCTGGGCAGCCCCCTGTTCCAGCCAGGCCTGCCATCATCACCCATAATGCAGGTAAGCGTGGAATAGCCCTGGAGGACGTAGCCTGCCTCACAGTAGAAGGTCACAGTGGAGCCCAGCTTGTAGTCACTGCCCAACCGAGTGCCATTCATCACATTACCGGGATCAAAGCATGACTCCCTCAGCTTAGCTGTGCAAGATGGAGAGAAGGTGCAGGAAAAGCAAGGATTGAAAATCACTTTAGGCATATCTTAGCTTGCAGAATGAACAGTTATTGGTAGAAACTGAGATTTATTTACAACATGAACACATTTGTCTTCTAAGAAAAAGACTTTTCGGGGGTTTTGAAGCTTGTCTGGTAACTATGAACTGTAATTCTTAAAAAAATTCTATTATGTTCTGAGGGAAAAGAAAATAGGTAAGAGTGAGTAAATGAAGAAAGAATGTTTCTTTTTGGATGAACTATTTCTTTAAACCGTCAACTGAATACCAGTCACAATTAAATTCACTTTTTCACAGCTTGACTTCACTTTGCTGTCCAATATATGTGTAATATACTGTATTTAATTAAAGGTTTAGACATTTAGAGTCTTGAAATTTCAGAGTCTATACCTTTGTACTCCAGGTGGAAGCCGGTGTAGCTGACAGAGCCATCACTGCGAAAGGCCAGGTACATGGTGTTGGAGCTGCTCTCTATTCGTTCTGGAAGCTTGCTGTCCTGAAAGCTCCCGATCAGGGGGCTGTTGCTGTCCGGTCCATCGTAGATATACAAGAAGTCATAGTTGGGCTCTATGCTGAAGCTAGAATACATGATCAAAGAGGAGTTTTCTGAATAGAGGGATCAAAGGCTAGACTGTGATCTGGATATTAGAGTCCTGAGATCAACTTTGCAGACGGTAGTACAAAGTAAAATATGTACAAAGCAAGTGGAGCCTGTTTTAGAGTGATAGCGGAGAGGGAGACCGACTACAACATCAAAAATCATATATATATGTGTGTGTGTGTGAGAGAAATTTTATTCACATGATAATGATCACATGATTAAAATCTATAATCTTCATAATGTACAGTAGTTTTTAATTAGGTGCTTCCAACCAAACCACAAAACTACTTTTAAAAAATGGAATTACTAAAAGAGGAGGACGGATTAGATACTTGTCCACTTTAACACTTGTTATGCATGTTAACTTGCTGTGTAAGATATAGGTTTTGTATTGTCCAAATGGCCTGGATAACAATTGCACATTAAGGTCGAACATATAAATAACCACGCATTGAATGCCAGCGTTCACATACTTCTAAAACTCAGATGTAAAGACTACCAGCGCAGTATCAGCATCTCAGCTATGCTCTGAGATTGCCAAGACAGAGAGTCCCACATATAAACACTTGCACCTTTTCATTTGCAGTAAGGTGCAATGATAGGGTCTCGCCCATCAGTGGAGTCATTTGCATAAGATGGATTGTGGGCTGAATCAGATTTACACCTCCTTTTTCCCTTATTATGCAGAGAGAGAATGCTAAGCATGCCTTCCACACTTCACTGCGTCAGAATCCACTGCTTAGGGGTTATTATAAGATAATTCATACACAGGATAAGATCCTTTACACCAAATTAAAAAAGCCATTAATTTCTGATAAACAGATGCATTGGGTTTTTTCCCCACTCCATACCTGTCAATCAGAAAACAATTATTTCTGTGGTAATCAGATTGATAGCACAAACTGTACTGTTGCTAAATAAAGAGACACCCAGCTGGGTTTACATTTGTAGTTTTGCTAAAAGAGGTCACATTTTTTTGGAGAGGTTGTGTGAGCATATGGTTCAGTTCCAATTTCATTATGGACATATTTCATATTGTGGATTTTTAAAGGAGAAAGAAGTCAGTAATGGACTGTGTAATGAAAGTCTTTGAGATGGAACCGAATGAGAGCTATTTATTAGAAACCTGTTTGAGACATTGCCCTTCTGGCAGAACTCCAACATGCTTATTTACTCAGAGAGGACGAAATTTAAATGAGAAAGATGCTACTTCAAATGTAATGCCAACCATGAGAATGACACTACCTGCTGGGCTGGGTGAAAAAAAAAAAAAATCCCTGAAAAAGTTCTTTATCGTCTGTTTTGGGGGTGATGTATGGCTTTAACTAGTAGCTTTGAAGGTTTTGAAAAATATTAGGCACAGGAAACTCACAAAACAGCCTCAAATTGCAGCTTCCGTTATGATAAATGTCGTAAACTGTGACACATAGGCAGAACGGAAGATTGTTTTGGAGTTATTGCTGTCATTAAAAGAACTGCTCTTAGATGATGAGTCAAAGGGAAGAAGAGGCAAAGTTTAAACATTCAACAGTCGTCGATATTTCAAAGTCTGCTAGTGCGAGCGTGAGAAACTAATATACAGAGGGAGAAATGTTGAAACCTAAGCACTTCTTTTTCCGTTGAGTGCGTGTGAATCCTGCTTAATATTCCACGGCCTCACGCCTGGACTAGACCCTCACGACACCCTTTGATCCAGGTGGAAGGGAATCGCATGCTAGCGGCGCTATTAGCATTTACATGGAGGGAGGACTACGGCGACTGTCAAAAACAACAAACTCCTACAGCACTTGAACTTAACCCCATGCTGACCCCGGCTGGACAGAGAATCATGCTTGTGGCTGGAGCATCGCTACATGTTGGCAAAATGAAAAATGGACATAATTAGCAACATGATTGGACTGTGAAGGAAATTTATCAACCCTGCTTTTAGACTAATTGTTCACATCACTCAAGGCAGAGACACCGCTCTACACCTTTAAGGCAAGACGAGGGGAAGCTTAAAAAAAGACCACTGTCATGTTCATTACAGACAAAATGAGCAAAGAATTCCAGCTGGGCTCATTATCTCTCCCAGACATGAAATGCATTTTAATTCAGACAGTGATAGCAGTCACCGCTACATAATTACTCAACACGTCGACTGCGGCCATGTCGAAGGACACCGTGGGCGCTCATTTTGAATTCAGCGTTATGACACAGCAGCCTCTAAATGAACTCGTGAACTTATCAGTTTGAGATATTATAGCTCAAGTGAAAGGCCAGGAATATGCGCACGGCGAGATTATTTCAGATAGTGCTTCTTACTGTCTCATAGGCAACCATTTAAATCTCGCCGACCCCAACACAACAGAGGGTTTGGCTGATATTAACCTTGCGACAAAGAACTGCACTGTCTGCATTCACAAAACTTCCTGAGCACCTCTGGTAAGTCTACAAACCTCCTTCTACATTCTGCCACAAATGCTAACCTGAAACTGCTTATATCTGATTGTCCATATATACTGTAGTGCATAAGAATTTTCAAATACACATCTTATAAAAATTCAGAGACAAGTTCTAGAATATATTTCATTTTTAAAAACATAGAAAATATATAAGATATATTTATAATATATAAGAAAAAAATATATAAACATATCTCCTTTATATATGCATGCATATCTGATTTAAATTAAATTAAAAAAAAAAAAATATAAAAAAAAAAAAAAAAAATTAGAAAAAGATCACATTATTCAATAATCTAAATCAATACCATCGCCATACAATGTAGTTTATAGATTTCTTTACCTGATGAATGCAAGAGACAGGACGTAGTCAGAGTTGACGGCTATGAGCCAGTCGCAGTCCTTGCTGTGTGGGTATGGATGAGGGAAGTTGGGCGACAGAATAAACCCAGAGGAACCGGTGAGATTGCCCCCACACGGAGCTGGGAAAACACAGAGGACTCATATCAGCAGCATATGGGCATTAGTGACACATGAGGAGAATCTCTTATTAAAACATGCAGCTTGAACATCTGTGCAAGCGAACCAGGAGCCCAGAGAAAGAGTGCTGGAGTGAACATGCAGAGACAGAGATATTGAGAAAATGTTAAGCTCCTCTGAGGAACCGGGCCATGTAAAGCGCTCATATCTTATATATGAGAAGGAGAACTACAGCAAGAGAGAAAGGTTATTTAGAATATGATAGGATAAAATAAAAATCCTGTACCCTCACTTTCCTGCTCCTAAAATGAAGTATCTTTTGAAAGGAAGAGACAATCTGCATCTCGTAATTTGATATTCACTCATTTGGGCACACTTTCATGTCACTGAGATGATAAGGAATCTCAATGGTGTCGGATCCCTCAGTTTGCATACAACTCTTGAGAACGGGCTGATAAAAACTGCCTAATTTTACAGCACTTTTTAGACACAAGTTCTGTTGTCAACATCTAAAGCAATATGTACCAATTAACTCAGCCTCTTAGATGTCTCAAAATTATGAATATGCATTATGAAAATGAGTAAAACAATACTTCTTATGTATGAGGCTTTGTCTAATGTTTACAGATCAGCACAAAAAAGTACACTTTGGTGTATCATGCCTTTTGAAAGCATCAGGGATACAAATCCCATGTTTTGTTGAGTGAACTGTTAGATACTATATGTTTATTATAAATAGCTAGTTTTACACACATGTATCAGATGTTGTTTTGACTGTATCTAACAATTAAAATCTGTATCCAGCAATTAAAGACATAATTTGGCGATAACTTGTTGAATTGGTAGTCAATTTATTATAGTAAAAAAATTATGAAATAGTAAATGATTAAAATGTGAATGTTTAGTTGTGGCACACATGATTTTCGCTAATTATAATCCTTAAAAATTAACAAAATAAATATATCTAAAAATAATAATAATTTTCTCTGTTCTTTTTTTACTACATTCTTCAAACTCCAACAAGACTTCAACACTTTTTCTCAAATAATTCTAAAACAAACAAACAAACAAACATGTTTTCTTTAAAATATGGGAACTATATGTCAATTAAACATAATCCAGCGCTGTTACCCATTCTGTTACCCAATTCTTTTTTTTTTTCTTTTTTTTTATGAAATGTGTTTATTTAATTGTAATGTTTATTTAATATCACTGCTTGAACACAGTGTCACTTTCGTGTAGCAGTGGTAAAGCCTGTATAATTCTAAAGCCAAATACTCATTATAACAGAATCGTTCCTTTAATGAAATTCCAGTATAAACCCTTACCTATACAGACAGGAGGGCTTGGTTGCCAATAATAGCGGTTTTCCACTTGTATGCAGGTAATCTTTTCTTCTCCCTGGAGTTCATACCCCGGATCACACTGAAAGGTCACAGTGTCTCCAGGCTCCCGGCCATCTCCATTTCGACTGCCATTCATAGGCACTCCTGGATCTCTGCAGGCAGTGGCCACTGAACCTGTAATCACATTCAAACCAATTAATAGTCAATTAACACCTTATGAGCAGAATGCTGTCAATCAAAATACAGGGCTCTAATCAGAACTCTAAAAAAAAAAAAATCAACTCACTTGAGAACTCTATGGCAAATCCAGATTTGCTGATGTAGAAGTCTGTCTCAAACTGAATGGTAACCATGTTGAGGGTGCTGTGGATGTTCTCAGGCAGCAGAGAGCCGCTCACCTCCCTCAAAGACATCTCATTCTCTGGAGGCCCGTCCCATACCCTCAGGATGTCGTGGGACGCTTCGGTGTCAAAGGCTAAAAACTGCAGGCTGTTAATATAAAAATACTGTAAATACATGTAGATGTATCCAGTCAAACAAGTCATGCTTCATTAGATGCACAATGTTGAGCGACAGAAACAAAGGATTGTCTGACATACAACAGCAAAAAACAAAAAACATGCAAAGGTTATTATAGTTAATTAACCAATACTAAAACCATTAAAAACACTTTTGTAACTTGAAATTAAATAAATGTTAATTGAAAAAAAAAAACCCAAAAACAATTTCAGCTAGTTGGCAATAGTTTCAATTAGTTTCTAAAATAACAAACTACAACTGAATTAAAAACTAATAAAAACTTTATAGACATTAAAAAACAACAATAGACGAGACAAAAACACAACAAAATGACTAACACTTTAAAATGAAAATGAAAAGAGAAAATATAAATATAAAAACAAATACATTTAAAAAAAACTATTATATTATCTCAATGATACTAAATAATACTAAGTGTTCCATAATTAAATCGCTCAGCACATTATTTGATATTTACTTGGAATACAGTAGATAAAGGTTTGCTTGATTTGGCAGAAATGAATGTTCAAAATTCTTTGCAGAGCCGTGATGAATCACACAAAGGTAGTGTCAGACAATCATATAACAAATATTATGCTCCAGGCTTCAATAATCGAGGAGAACAATCACATCTCCATTCTGAGCGGCGGTCCTTGATAACACTTTAGCAATCTGGTCTGATTGAGACATCAGCCGCAGATGAACAAATAATGAATGATATGTGATTTCAGAAAGCTTTTGCTGCTGAGAGAATTGGAAAAAAATACAAATTATTAGGTTGTAGTGCAACATTAAAAGTGCAACAGCGTTTTAAGCTTTAGAATGAATTTGGCCATGCAGGTGGTAAACAAAGAGATTTACGAGGTACCATCAGCTCATCTGATGTCTCCTCTTCTCTCTGTACATCACTGGCCAAGTCTGCCATTAAAGCTTTATTAATAGATAAAGACCTCTAGTCTCAGCTGAATTCGCTAGCTGCATTCTTATTGGCTCTGTAATGTTCCAATCCCTAACTCTAGAGGAAGACGGACAGCAGATGGACAGTTAGAAGCAAATACTTATCAGCACCTGATGATGTTGCCCGAATCCACCTCGACGACCCAGGTACAACGCAGATTGTTGTCATAGGGGAACGGATAACCTGGCGACAAAATGCGTCCTGATGTCTCCCCTTTAAAACGTCCGCCGCATTCAGCTGGGGAAAAACAAGGACAAAATAGGGTGGGAGGAAGAGACAGAAAGAGAATTGAGAAGAAGAATTAAACACAGTAGTCAATTTATGCATACTCTCACATTTGTACAAACACATCATGGCCCCTGAAGATTTGCAGGTGAGCATTGAAATAATTAGGGGTGCCTGGTAAACAAGCACAACCCGAGTGGGGCGGTCTGAGAATAAAAAGCAGCGTGAAACACGCAGTTAGATCAATAAAGCACTGTGAGGTTTTCAGACATCTAAACACTTCTGGAATATGCAAAATAACAATTTAGTTATTTTTTGAAAAAAAGATGTATGTAAAAACCAAGAGGGGAACTGAACTACTGAAGCTGAATAATTCAGCTTTAGCTTTTAAACTGCACTGAACCAGTTACCTCTCCCAGCATCCCTGTTTAGCTCGTATTTTATTTTGTATGATCAATATATATTGATAAAGCCTGTAACTCAGTCAGTTACAGTCAGCAATGTGTCATGTATTGAAGCTTGGTTTTTACTGCGGTGGGAAACAGTCCCATTATCTAAATAACTTTCAGGTGTGTTTTTCTTTCTAAAACATTCAAATGTTTATCTTCATTCTGACACATTTCTGACTATATCAGTGCTGGAGATAACTGTAAATACCAATTATTTGATGTTGACCTCCTGTAACAAATAATTCTGAAAATATCAAAAATCCAAAAAATTTAAATATTACATTTTAAAAGTAATGCTATTAAAACCTTTTTTTTTTGTCTATAACTGTTCTGGGACAAATTATGCATACCCCTTAACATTTTTACTATTAATCATTATTACCATTTTCCATATATTTAAAATAATATATTAAATATACAATTCACACTGCACCTGCAGACACCTTATTTTATTTATAAAATGTTTATCTTTAGGATTAAAAAAAACGCTAGCTATGAAATGACCAAGTTTAGTTGTGTTTAGTATTATACCAAGTTTGAAGTGTGTTTTAATTAAGGAAGTTTAATATCTAAAAGTCCACAGGGTCAAAAGTGCCCATAGTTGAAGATATGCACAACAATGGTGGCTATGGCTGGAACTGTTTCACCGGTAACACTTTAGAATAGGGAACACTTATTCACTATTTACTACAACTTTTCCCTCAATAAGGTCATGTACTGTAGAATAAGGCATTAATATGTGCTTAATTAGTACTAATAAATGGCTAATATTCTAGCAATATTCATGCTAATAAGCAACTAGTTAAGAGACGCTAAAAAAAAAGTGTTACCATTTCACCTCATCTGTTTCACCACTCCTCTATTCTCCTCAAATTCTCTATAAGCAGCCAAGGTGATTCGTCAGCTTCAAGTCAGAGCATCAATCAAATGAACAAATGAGTCTGACATCAATTTTGATGCCTCCTGATGGCATTCAGACTTGCCACTTTAGCCCTCTGAACTCGGTTCATTATTAGTCGGCTTTCACAAGCACTTTATTAGGAAACTTTAATTGCAGGCACTCTCTTTTCCCCTCAGACCCCTTTTCTATCTTCCCCTATCCTGTCTCTCCCATTCTCCCTCTTGTAAAAAACTGCAAGGGCCGGGAGGAACAGTTTCGAGAGAGACATGCACCGTTTCTTAATGATTCCCTTTTCAGCAATTCCTGTCACAGAGCCTCATTTGCATAAACCATCTACATGACAAACAATGGACGCACAGCTCAATGAAGCCTGAATAACAGGGTTCAGATTGCGACTTGATTAATCTGAACATTAGAGTGTTTTTTAGACATCCGGAATAGAGGCGTCTTCCAAACGTATTCCTCCCCAGATTCTCGCTAAACCAACATCTTGCCATGTTCATCGCTCATCAAAGCAGCGGCTCAATCACGTGTCATTGGACTGTTAGGAGTGCTCAATCACCCCTGATTGGCTGCTCACGCGTTGAAAATCAATGCAGGAAGATTGGGAGTTGACGGGGCACTCTGGTTTTGAGGCTGAAAATTCGTATGTCCTCTCTTAGCGCAATTATGACAACATGACATGTTTAGCTGTCTCACGCTAGGTGTGTTTATGACTGCATGCTTCGGCCCACAGATTATGGCACTGCTGCTGAGAGGAATGCTGATTTAGCATTGCGGTGGTGTAGCTTCCTCTGCAGAAACGGGTGAATTGGAAGGTCTCATTACTTTACCTGTGGACTTGAATGAAAAAATATAAAAATAGTTAAATATTTCATCTGTAATAAAAAAAAAAAAAAAATAAAAAAAAAAGGAATGGCGAAAAGGATACGCCTTCTCACTATTTTGATATATCTCACTTTTGCTAAAGGTCACATCAAATGACCCGCACATTTCGCCTGTCAAAGGAAGTGAAATATCCTTCACATTATTAAGTATGTATTATTAATGCTGGCAGATAAGGCTGAAAAATATCAGCCTGAAACTTCAAGGCTGATTAGAATTTTGCAAGCCTACCGTCGGTTTTGATGAAGAAAAGAGACTAATGTGAGTAAAAAAACTATCTCTGTGTTTAACACAAGAAAGTCATTGTGTTTTATCTACGTCTGCCCTGCGGAAGCAATTTGGACAAGCGCTTTGAATCTAATCAGACCTCATTAAGACTAAATCTAATAGTGAGCAAAAATCTGATCTGGGGTCAGTAGACATACCAATATCCAACTCATTGGAGGCTAAATCCCCATAATCACCATTCATTAAGAAAATGAAGGAAGTAATAGCAGCACGTAGTCCTATCTCAACCCCTCATGTGCTACGCTTGATGAAGAATCATCTCCATAGCTCAACAGAGACCCCCTGCATCAGCTATAATATTAACAACCTGCACCATTAATCACAGATGGTGCGAGGGGCTTCCAAATCGCTAATTTTGTCAAGAAACATTTGCCGTTTGTTTTCATTTAAGAAGGATTTACTTCAAAAGGTTAAAGTTCTACTAAGGCAGCACAATGTGTCCTTTTAAAAGCTCTACTGTGCTTTTTCTTGTGCAAAATATGAGCAATAATGCAGCTTTGCTAACTGCAGAAATGGGGAGGGGCTTATACTGCAGCCCTTGATAATTATGACAAATAACTGAGAGCAACACTGATCTCAGTTATGATAACCACAAGGAGAGATAAGGCTGGAATGATGCATATTGGCCAATACCGAAGTTTAAATGTGGTTTCTATGACAACAAAAATTCTCCATGCAATAAAAGGATGTTAAAAAGGTAATCAATCATTATCAATGAGCAATCATCATCAAAAGCAATCATTATTTCTAATACGAATATGTGCCGTTCTGTCGTCCATTAATTTATCTGTTTGCATTAAGTAATATTTCTTGAATTTTTCAAATGTCAGAAGAAAGCATGAATAACAAATTTTTTTTTTTTTTTTTTATTATTGACAATGACTGATTTTATAACGTCATCTTGTACATATTACATATAATAATTGGGTCACACTTTATTTTAAGGTCCAGTTCTCACTATTAATTAACTATCAACTATGACTTTTACTTCAATATAATCCTAATTTGCTACTCAATAGCTAGTAAGTTAGTTGTTAGGTTTCTCTGAGATTGCCAAATGTGCCTGCGCGTTTTGTGGCATTTTTTCCTGATAACACCGAAGAGAACCTAAATTACTACCTTTATTTGTATACACTTGTAATAACAACAAAACACTGTGCTTTTAAGCTGTTATGCTATGTTTTAAGATACTGAAAAAAGCAGAAGTGTCTGGGAATGTCTAAACTTCTCCAGGGCCCCAAAATCCCCTTAGACCTCAGAAGATTAAGGGATCTAAAATACGGTCATGCAGGCATTAACATATTAATATATACAGACATTAAGCATGAATATATGCTTAATAAGTACTAATAAACAGCAAATATGCTAGTAATATGCATGCTAGTTAATAGTGAGAATTAAAATAAAGTGTTACAATTAATTGTAATTTTTTAATATGTTAATTTATATATAAATTGTGTTGTTCTTTTAACCTACAACATTCCTTTTTTTGCTTTTTGACCCCTTTTCCTTCAATCACAACATCAGAAATGTCAGTGTACAGCACAACCTTGAAACCTTTAAATCACCCACATGATTCCTACTGCTCCATTAAGCTCTGATTGTGAACGAATGGTTGGATATTGTACTGAGTCACTGTTAATGGTAATGATCCATTGTAATTTTTATGTACTTTTTTATTTTTCATGTACAACACTCACAGTCCTAGTGCATTATTAAAGTCACATACATGGTGGTGCTGGTGAGGTACATTTACATTAGTCTATATTAATTTGTACTATGACATTTACATTTGGATATTAATAAACAGATATTTGAAATCTAAAGATAATATTTAAAAGATATCTGAAAAGAGCTTCAGCATCTGACAACCTAAATTAACAGCTCATTCTTATTTCCTTTTCATTTTCTCCTTCTGAAGTCTTTGAAATCATTACTTTAATAATATAATATAAAATTATATGATTTGATATGATATAATAATACTTTTAATGTACAGTCTGCTGGACATTATGTTGTAAAATAAACCCAGTCAGAGTGATCAGGATCAATGCAAAGAGTCACTTTTTCATGAGGTTACCTGCATATAAGCACACCATGCAAAATAATAGAACATATGCATTACCCTGCAAGTCACGTCCATTGTACAACATCAAACATGCATTTTACTGTGGATTTTCTGGCTTTACCAGACTACTAGGATGCAAATAGCAGTGCTGTTACAAAGAAATCACTTGCATTTTTTCAGCAAAATCATAAGGCTACAAAATTTATTGATGTGGAAAGGATTTTATCATCCACGATTTATGAAATAGTGACTTTGTATTTCCACACAATAGTCAAAGCTGAAAGAATTTAAAGACTGTACTTCTTCTGATTATACTCATCTATTACTTTGACCCTGCTTCAAAGTACACTAATAATTTACTGCACATCTTTTCTACACAGTTTGAGCCGCTGAAGTCTTACCGATGCAGGAAGGAAGAGGATTATCCCAGGCTCGCCTCTCTCCCGTCATGCATTTGAGCACACCGCTGCCATGCAGTGTGTACCCGGGGTCACACTTGTAGGTGATGGTGCTGCCAGAGAAGTGGCCCTGGTCGTTGACCTTGAAGCCAAACTGGGGCACCCCAGGGTCCTCACAGTGAGAGAGCTCAAAACCTGAAAGACATTATGACTGTTAGATTACTGATGGCTGTTTGACTCAAGACAATGGCCACATTTTCTTAAAAAGAGTACTTTTATTGTACTTAAGCCATTTAGTAAAATATCCCTGTATAAACCTGTCAACAATGATAAAAATGGAGCACAATGAAAAGTATAAGACTTGATTCAGAATTTGACTGAGAACAAACCAAACTGCATTCAGCTTTATGAGGTCATTACAGCGATGACTGCTGAAATGTTCCTTTGCTTGATATTTTCATGCTGCTCTGTGGCAAAACTGTAAAAGTTTGCCATTAATGAGATCATTAATGGCAACAATTTGAAGTTAAGATCCTACTGGGCTGGTAGGCAGAGACGGTCTCTTGCTAAGCAGGCAGAACAATTAAGATTAAGTGCTTGGTTAATTTGGAGCCATAATCAGAACCAAAGCACAGACACTCTCACTGTGCGACACATCCTGTTATTAATTGTGTAGCTATGACTCATTATAATTAAACAGCCAGTACTCAGAAATAGCCGAAAACACATGGTAGCTCACTCAGTATATCACAGAATTTGAAATTTCCTTTTTATAGTAACCTTCATTAATAAGTTATTAACAAACACTAGCATTTTATGATTTCTTATACATGCAAATATTAATATATACAGTAGTATACTCTAAAGACACACTTAATTTTCAATGGCATTTGCCATTTTTGCAATTACTATTGATAGAATTTTGATAAAATAACTACTACATATGTAATGATCAGTCAAGCATTATATGATGCTTTTTAATTCAATAACATTTTTAATTATCACATTTCAGCTCTGTAACATGAAAAAATTATGATCAACCTTACTTTGACAAAGTTATTAAAGTGTTACAAAGACTGAGGGTGTCTTCATGGTCTAACAAAATCCTCATCTCTGAGTCAGAGTCTCAAAAAAAAAAAAGGTCTCTTAAAATGACCACATGGGGACTTGTATAGCTTATCAGCGGTCCACCATTAAGCTGCAAGTTAAGTACAGATAAAAACAACAGCACTCAGCATCAACTGTAGGTGGAGGCAACAACTTCACTAAAATCTGACACCCAACTTTGATTGCTAGTTGATTACAGGTTGTGGTTTCACAGCACGCTTGGGTTGAGATTAGGACTCAGCCAAATAAACAATGCTATTTTAATCAGCTGCATTCACCCCTGTCCTGGATCAGGCCTCTAAATTACAACATCTAGATACTGGAGGTGGCCTGGCTTCTCTGGTTCTCTCTGACCTTTACTATACACTCAAATGGCTAATCCTTCAGGGGGAATGGAATTGTAGACAGACAGGGATTTAGTCGATTTCAAATGAGATAGCCCACCAGCAGGTTAATACTTTACCCCCCAGTGGAACTAAAACCTTGTTGAATCCCACACTGCGAGCACAATAGCATTAAAGCGCACCAAATTCATACCAAGTGCCTGCACAACTCTGGCTCTGGGCCAACAAAGCCAAGGTCAGTGGAGAGACAGTCATGTTTCTCCTGGTCCACTTTCCGATAATCCCTTTGAGCTGACCAAAAGCTGATTGTTTCAGGTGTTCTCAAGCTTTTGTTATGTCCTTGCTGTGTAAAAAAAATAAAATAAAAAAAACCCTTTTCCTACAGTATCTATTAGTTATTGAGTTCTGAGGAAATTGGAATTGAGCAAGAGTACGAAGTGATGCAATTACATTTTGTAAATAATACCTCCTAATATTTCTAGAGATTGCAGATGTAGGGGTGTGCGATATCACAATTTTTGATGGTGGACATTTAAAACTGGACGCAATTGTGGACACGTAAAACTAAAGCAGGGGTAGGCAACGTCAGTCTTGGAGTGCTGATGTCTTGCAGAGTTTACCTCCAACCCTGAAAAAAAAAAAAAAACTCACTTGTTTGTAGCCTCAGTAATCCGGAAGACTTTGATTAGCTTGTTCAGGTGAGTTTGATTAGGGTTAGAGCTAAACTCTGCAGGACAGCGGCACTCCAGGACTGACATTACCTATTCCTGAACTAAAGCATGCGCACACTAAAAAGCCTGTCAAACAGCACCTGATTACTGGATCAAGTTATCTTTCACATCTGATTGCGCTAATACTGTCAAAAACACACAGCATTTACATAAAAAAACACAGCTGGTTATGTCTAAAGTGAAAGTAAACAGTTGAGAGAAAAACGGCTATATTAGATGCGTGTAGCTCTTAAAGCGACAACATGATTCCGCTTGTCATTAAGTGGATAGTTCACCAAAAAAATCTAATTCTGCCATTATTTACACAATCTCATGTTGTTCCAAACCTGTATTCATTTCTTTCTTGTGGTGAACACAAAAGAAGCTCTTTTGAAGAATGTGGATAACCAAACAGTTGCTGGTCTCCATTGACTTTGATAGTAAAAATATAAAAAAAAAAAAAAGACTATGGAAGTAACTGGGGACCAGCAACCGTTTGGTTACCAACATTCTTCAAAATAACTTTTATGTTCAGCTAAAGAAAGAAACTTTAAAACAACTTAAGAGTGAATTAATGATTTCAGAATTTGATTTTTTGGGGGTGATTTTTTTTTGCCCCATAGTCCTTCCTGTGTTTCCTTATTTGGTCTTGTTCCTGTCCTCGTTCTGTCTTATTAGTTTGATTAGTCATCCCATGCACCTGTGTTTCCCCAATCATCCCCTGTATTTAAGTCCTAGTATAGTCTGTGCAGTCTGTCTCTGTTGGGTCTACTTGTTGTTTGTGTGTGTTTGCGCAAGCGCCTATTGTGGATTATCCCCTGTGCTTCCTTAATTAAAGACTGTTAAACGTTTCCTCGTGACTCCATCGTGTTCCCATTTTGTATTTGTTCATCCAATTTCTTGATTGCTACTGCTAAACACACTTGCTGTACCTGAAAAATAAATCACTGTTTGTTTTATTTGTATATTATGTCTATTTGTAATGTGTATCTTTGTTCTTATTTTTTAATAACAAAGATAAAACAATGACAAAGATTTTATCTTCGCCCGCTTTGGCCTAAATATCTGCCATTCTTTTTTGTTTTATATTTTGTTGCCTTGTTAGGCTTTGTTTTTAAAATAGGGAAATTAATTTGGCTGAACTGCCCAGAGAACTTGCAAAATGGTAAAACCAACATGACAAAGAATTGTGATAAAATCGTGAATTGTGATTTTCCTGAAAAAAACTAAAATGTAATATATTTTTGCTATATCGCCCACCCTTAAATACAAGTATCGTATGATTTCATGCATCTTTTCATTTGTTGAATAAAAATATTTCATTTCAGTATCAGCTTATGTACCATTATAAGCTATGTATGTAACATGTAAAATGATGTTTCCTTGCATCTTATTTGTTTTGCTCACACTATCAACAAGAAAAACATAAAATGGCTCACTAATGGCCAATGTGGCAATATGCAAGATATGCTGATAATATAGAAGCCATCATCAACTATCACTTGCCCGTAGGAAACACTCTGTTGGTCAAAATAAAGCAATAACATTCCATCTACTGCCTTCCTCCTGTCAATCCTCTGCAATGTGAATCTTACGAGACAGGCACTCTTTATAAAGATGGGCACCTTATTTGGTGTGAATACCATTTCTTTATTACTAAGGTCAAGCCTGTGTGCAGAAGTGTGTGCAGTGTATAGGGACAGTGTAATAACTTACTGGAATAGACCAGTTTGAAACCTTCTCCAGTGGCCTCTGCATCACTGTAGAACTCCAGCCAAAGGTGATTTGATGTGCTGATGAGGGTCAGACCCAGCATAGATGAACCGGTGAAGGCCCCCAGCATGTGAGCTGCGTTGTCTTTACCATCATAGATCTGGAAGGGAGTAAGATCAAATGTAGATCACAAACAAAAATAAGATAAAAAGAAAATGCTGCCTGATGTTTGTTCTATATACAGCCAGACCAAACAAGATTTTGTTTGAACAGCCTTTCTAAGACAGGCTTGGTATTCTTGCTCTTTGTTTATCTGGATGTGTATAGCAACATCTGCAGTACCTTCTCAGTCACATACTGTATGTCTTAACATGAAAGGAAAAATAAAAATGTATGTGACGTTCATGAACATGATCATTTAAACTGATGTAATTTGTACTTTTTAAATCCATTTTCACACGTAATAAAATGTGTATCTCTTAGTTTCTTCTGTGGAGCATTAAAGTGTTGGAGGATTTTAGCCAAAAATTGCAAAAAGACCTCATAAAAGAGGTCCATATGGCTTGTGCACCACACTTACTGAAGCTATTTTTGTGTGTGGAAGAGACTGACAGAGTTTTTTTCTTCATTGAAATTCTTAACATACAGCTTTATACTGCGTTCACTGTAATTCCCTTCTGATAAAAGAGTCTGCCAAATGCATTCATTTAAAATGTAAATGATTCGTCCAGAACTCATAATGATCCAGAGTTCAATCCATTGACTCAATGATCCAGTCGTTATAGTTACAAGCTTACTGAAGTGGAAGATTATCAGTGATTAACAACTTCGATTTTGGTCTGTTTTTTCACACAAAGCTATCATGTGACTTTAGAAGACGTGAACTATAACACATGATTCCTACGAACTTCTACAACTTTTTATGGCACCTTTGCATCATTTTTAAAGCTTGACAAGCCCTGTCTACTTTCACTTTAAATATATTCCAAAGTAATGGCCCAGAAAGTCTTCAAAGTTTTGCCTTTTGCATTCTGTTGAAGAAAGTAAGTTATAAGATGTTGAGTAAATGAGTGAGTCTTTTGATGTGTCTCCAAAGAAAGGTAGCATGACATTACGTTTATTTTTTTTTTTTTGCAGTCCTGTAACTAAATGTGTCTTTACATAGCCAAATTAAGGCTGCTCTGTGCCAGCTCCAAATTCAGAGTAAAGGCACAATGCCAAGACTAAAAGCCAGACTAAATAATGTCTGCTCAGATCCACATCAGTCCCTTGTATCAAAATATACAGTTGTAATTGCTGTGCAAATGCATTTACCTCATCTACCTCTGAGCAGCATTAAACAGTCTATGTAAAGGCACCTAAATGCCACTTCAGAAGCACTTCTGTGCCACCTTTGGTGTGTAAATTTGGCATAAATGTAGAAATACCTTCAGAATGTCACCCTGGGCCAGATGGAAGGTTCTGGCAGAAATGTTGATTCCTTTCCCAGCTTGCACCTGTATGCTGTAAATGCACTCGTGGTTGTTCTCGTAGTTCATGGGGTAATTCGGTGACAGCAGAATCCCTTCATTGTTAATGACAGATGAGCCGCACTCAGCTAGAGATGGGAAATAAAACCATGGAACATTGGGGAAAAATGGAGTAACAAAAGCACAAAACTAGTAATCAAAATGTCACCTACTATTATTATATAAAAATATTCAGTTAACATTTTACTACACACAAACACACCACAAGGACATATTGCTGCTGTATAAGCTCACTGTGTGTTAATACAGATCTGGCATTTTCAAAATGATTGGTCTGGACAGCACGAGTCTGCGGTGCTCGTGTGACAGCGGGTCTGGAAAGTGAAATCGACAGAGCTGAGTCGAGCCATTCGTAGCTTTAATTCAAAACCCCACATTGTTAGGGGTTGTAAGTTGGACTCCCAACAATAACTATCAAATGTAGATTTAATGGAACAACAGACAGTAAAATCAGGTGTATTAATATCCATCATGTATTCTGGTGCAAGAGAAAGAGCAACATAAAGCAACACAGCCCGGCTGAATTATTTAACGTCCCCTCGCCGTTTCTCTTCATGCCGCTCCATGTTATGACGATATTACCAGTGTCATATTTTGAATAAATCACCACTGTTACTGCCTCCATTTAGTAAATTACCTACATACACCCCCCTACTTGGTGAGTCAGCCCAAGACATGATGAGAATTCACACTCAGTGAGACTTCTCGTTTTTCCCATATGCTCTTCTCCTCACTTTCATTCAATTCTGGAGGTACTTTGGAGCAATGTGACTGACCCTTTAAGTTTAACAACTGCCTTGCAATCTGAATAAGTGAGGCTGTCCCAGAAATTATAGTGAGGCAGAATGAGTTTTTCAGTGCTTTGTTGCCTTGTACTCACATGTGTTTTGTTCAGAGCATAGCAATGATAAAATACATAAGAGCAATTTTGAAGTCCCCCGGGGAACGTGGTTTGGTCTGGGATTGCAAGCGCTCCTGTCAAAAGTAATGTTTGCGGATGGGAGTTTGGACTCTTGCTTCATTCACACAACCTGATCCAGTCTGACAGGCAACTGAGACTGACCCTTGTGTTTGGAAAAATGGGGTACTTCAAAATGCTACTTTCAGTGAGGAAGGCAGTATGTTCAGAAAATTCTGTGAGTTTCTGGAAGTTTGAGAAATCAAGTCAGATGCCAGAGCTTATGAAGTGATGTTAAATCTGACAGAGCAGGAAGTCAGAGATGAGTTTGGGGGAAGCAGCATCTCAGAACTGGGAGACACTGAGAGGTTTGATAGCTGCCCAGACAATAGACATTTCTAGAACTTATTTGGGGTTTGTGATTAACTCGGCTGATAGCATCCTTAAAAATCCTTCACATTTGCTGCTATAGTAATCAGAGGTTATTCCATCCATTTCTCTCCTTACCAAATGTTGTTAGGTTTAGGTATGGGGTCGGGTTAAGGGATCTAGAATATGTTTATGCAGAATAAGGCATTCATATGTGCCTAATAAGTACTAATAAACAGCCAATATGCAAGTAATATGCATGCTAATAAGCTACTAGTTAATAGTGAGAATTGGTACTGTAGTGCTACCAAGAATGGTTAGTCAAAGGTAACCTAAACTGTTTGGTTACCAACATTCCTCAAAATATCTTCTTTTGTACTCCACAGAAGGAAGTCAGGTTTGGAACAACATGAGGGCAAGTAAATGACAGAATTTTAATTTTTGGGTGAACTGTCCCTTAAATTCCTTCCTTCTAGTCAAGAGGTGTCAAACTCAACCTCTTGAGGGCCAGACCCCTGCAGAGTTTTGTTCCATGCCTGTTCCAACACACATACCATGTAGTTTTCAAATAAGTCTGAAGGATTTGATTAGTTGGATCACGTGTGTTTAGGGTTGAATCTAAACTCTGCAGGGCTCCGGCCCTCAAGGAATTGAGTTTAACACCCCTGTTCTAGTCAATGGTGGACCCGGTCATAAGCCGGTGGCAATGTTTCACCTGGAGCCATGCAAAGCTGTCACACTCCATTCTCCATTCCAGTAAACTCACAGACATAAAATACAGCCAATTACCACTGTTACTCATATACATGATATTTCAAATACATGAAAAAATTTGTCAAATTAGATTCAAACTTGCGATCTCTCAAACTTAATGCAATAATTATTCTTCCGAACCATATAAGCTCATGCTCAGGTCAGGATCCGAGCCCTCCTAAGACTAAAATCCTAGAATTGCCCCTGGCACAGAACTTCAGTCATTGGGGAACTTACAGAAACACAGGACAGGTTTTATGCCTACTTAACTATCATTACACACATCTGTGAAAAGAATGAAGGATACTCAGTGGCGGATTCTGGCACAGGCGATATTGGCAGTTGCCTAGGGCAGCAGTGTCCCCTGTGTGCCACTCCTGCACACATCAGATGAGCACTCCAATTTTGCTGTTAATGGAGCGATGATATTGTCATACAGAACACGGCAGCTTAATCAAATCACAAAATAAAGTGTGTGCCACCTTCAAAATTTGTAGTGAGGTATACACAGATATGCGGTTTTCAATTATAGTATTATTTTAATTTATGTTACTCTAGGAACTATACGCAGTCCTTCATTGTCCATGTGATAATCACAAACCCCTGTACCACCAAGCAATATGATGTCATTGAAATCGCAAATTCACTCTCTTCCAGCAGGAGGCGCTTTTGGAGCGGCAGAAATAGCGGTTTCCCCCGGTAACGGCTGTAAACAAAGCAGCGCTGCGCTCATGAACGCTACTTTATCAGGCATTATAGGAAAGATTAAAATTAAAATGACATACAAACTTTTCTGAAGACAGTCGGTTTACTTCAAAGATACATTCATATAAAAACACCCGTGACACATTTTGACTTTGAAACGTGCAGCGCTCATGTTTATTCAACAAAGTCAAAGCATATTGGAAAATCTATCTGCGGTGGTCAGTGTTGATATTGTTTGGGAAACACTGAATAACAAAACAAAAATAAATAAATGAAATAAGCAAAAGAACTGTAAAATACAAGTAAGAAATTAAGCAAATAAATTAAATTGTAGAATAACAAAATTTATATAAATAATAAATATATATATATATATATATATATATAAATAATAAATATATATATATATATATATATATATATATATATATATATATATATATATATTATACATACCTTATATATATATCTTAAAAAATCTGGGCATCAAGATTTTTTTTTTTAATATTTTGATTCAGCTAGGATGTGTTAAATGGATCAAAAGTGACAGCAAAGACATTCATAATGTTAAAAAAGATTTATACTTTAAATTAATGCCATTTCCCCGAACTTTCTATTAATCATAAAATCCTGATAAAAAAATAAAAACAACACTTTACATAGATTCACACCGCAGTACTACAATTTTCAGCTGTGCTACTAAAAAGGTTTCTTAAACAACTAATCATCTTGTTAGAAAGTTTTCTGGAGGTCATGTGACACTGAAGACTGATACTGAATAATAGCTTCTTAAAATGTGAATTTATTGAAAGGATAGCCTTTAGATGTAGATGTAACATCTAATTTTCAAGGGGTCCCTATAATAATATAATATATAATAATATATATTTTATAATAATCTAAAAATTAATTTTATATATTAAAATACATTAATATATCTATCGGCTGGATAGAGTGAACGTAACATCCTCTTAGAAAAAGATAAATATGGTTATTTAGAAAAATGGTCTCATTTAAAACAATTAAACGATGAATGAACTGCATTGTGCATGAACGCTAATCCCTATTCTCTTGTGGACTATAAATAAAACACGCATCAATCAACCAAATGGTTTATATGCAATTTTTAAATGCATGCATACTAAATGGCCGTTGCAAACAAGTGTTTTGTTGCTAATCCAGTGGAAAAGGATTCTTGCCTTGTTGAATCTTTGTGTCTGATTTCTAAAAGCCAGTCGCCTAGCACCACGAAAGGCCAGTTTGATAAGATCTGCCTCTGGTAAAGAGACAGGAGGCTTTAATTCCTTTGGTGACCGCATCATTTGTGGGGTATACAGAAAAGATTCGGTGTGCTCACGTAAGCCACTGAAGCAGTTTCAATCTGTTTCTTGCAACGTTAAGGCTCTGCTCAATCAGGGGCCGAGAGTTCAGACAACAGTCACCAGACACAAATGTCCACCTCGCATTTATTGTCATTCTGTGTTGTCGTGCCTGACTCTTGTTTGGTTTGCTTGGAAACACACAAAGATTGTTCAGATTGCACAAAAGGCTCATTCAGACAGAAGTGGATGTTTCAGCCCATGGCCGCATGAGCAAAGCGCAAATATTGAGAAACCACTGCTGTGCAAATGTGCAAAAATGGGTAAAAGAGCAATCTGGATCCCACATTAACTAACTTGGCTAACTAACTTTTGAGATGGATCTGATTATAGAAAATATCTTCATATTACTGCTAATAAAGTGTAGATAAAATGTAGAAGATTTCTAAACTTTAATGGTGCAAATGGTTTCAAATGTCATTTGACTGAATATGAAAAAAAGTACTAACGATATTTCATTCTTTCAAATGAAATAAAAAATATAAATCACTTAATTGTAGGCAAAAGAGTTGTTATATTCAGGCAACAATGTGATGAAGATTTAAGTGAGCAAGCTTACAGAAAGTATCAAGTAATTAAATTTTTTTAGAATTATTTTGTTACCTCAATTTAATTTAAGTAAATTTAATTTTAAATGTAATTTCTGCCGTCACACAACCCTGAAGATACTATCGTTATAGAAATATAAAACGGGATATAATCAGCAAGGTAGAAAACAAAGCGGTAAAATATCTGGTTACCCTAGTTATACCATAGTCATAGTCTTAGTCAGAGTCAAAGAAAAAAAGAGATATTTTCAGGAAGAAATAAAACTTTTAGAAAGTAAAAAATTCTAAAAGATATGTTTGGACTGTAAATAAAGCAAAAAAAGAAAAAAAAAAGAAAAAGAAAAAAAAGTGTATCTGCAATTTTTAGTTAGTGAAGGTGTACGAATTGAGGAATGAATTATAAAAAGCTGTATTCACAAGGAACACCCTGCATTTGTATTACTCTTATATCTGGAGCCACAAGCCTTAAAATCCATATGTTTGATAAACCCACAAATATCAGCTACAAAGCTCTTGAACAGAACATGCTTCTAACCTTTATGAGTTACACAACATCTCCTCAATGGGAGCTTTGCAACATAAGGCTGATATGATGAAAGGCAAAGTGAAAGCTCTTGTACTATATACAGTATCATAACCTGTATTTCCATCCAGCATGTCATCTGCCACAATAACATAATGAACTCATTGATACAGCTCAGTGCCTGAAGAGGCAATTTTGCTGCCATTTCTTTCATAAGATAGAGGTGAGTGGAGCGCCTCAAGTACAAGACGGTATTCTAACTCATCTATGCATTTATCATAATCGAAGCATCATGGGGTGCACACTGCTTAATTCTCTTGTAATTTGGCTGTGCAGTTGCCAGACAACTCAGATGGCCAGCGTAAGAAATGGTTTACAGAGCAAATGATCCATTGGTACAGGGTTGAACGAAGCCACATTTCACTTTTCACTTTTTTCCCTGGTTGCTCTGTCTTAATCTAGTGCAATCCTTGGAGTAAACAGTTAAAAAAAAAAACGTGGCATAACTTTGTGGTATGACTAGATGTTCCATCAGGGGACTTCGATATTTACCAGGGCTCTTGTAAACACAGGAAACAAGCACATTTTAAATTGGGGTGTTTGGGAAAAACAAATCAATTTGAAACGCAGTAGCAACGCAGGCGAAACATTGCTGAAATTGCTTTATGATGGAATATGACCTTCTGAACCACAGGAAACAAAACTGAAGGGAAACCAAAACTGATGAATCTGCAATGCAGTGTTTGTGTGGGTCAGAAGCTCGAACCTCCCTGACAGATAATCAGGTAAACTGAATTCTGAAACGCAATTTAAATTCCAAACACATCACACCTGTTCACACACCAGTTAGGAGGTGTGCCTCTGTGTGTGAGTCTGCAGAGCAAGTTAAAAGGGCTTACATAATCACACATACATTTTCTATTTTGGACTCATTATGTAGCAAGGTCAACACATAAGGTAGCACAAACAGGAATGGCATTAAGCCTCATTGGAAAACACAATTCTTTTAATTATTTATGCAAACGGTTGGACAGAACAACAGATAGATTGACGGACGGAAGGATATATAGAACGAAAGACAGACAGACAGATAAATAGATAGATAGATGATAGATAAATAGATAGATGGTAGATAGATAAATAGATAGATGGTAGATAGATAGATAGATAGATAGATAGATAGATAGATAGATAGATAGATAGATAGATAGATAGATGGTAGATAGATACTGTAGATAGATGATAGGTAGATAGACAGATAGACAGACAGACAGATAGACAGATAGATAGATAGACAGATAGATAGATAGATAGATAGATAGATAGATAGATAGATAGATAGATAGAGACGGACGGATGGATAGATATACAGACAGACGGATGGATGGATGGATGGATGGATGGACAGACCGATGGTACAGAACAGAACAGAACAGAACAGAACCGAACAGAACAGAACAGAACCGAACAGAACAGAACAGAACAGAACAGAACAGAACAGAACAGAACATACATGACAGACAGATCTTGCCATCCATGCTTTCCTCACAATTCCTTACTGAGCACTAGGATGGATTAAGCTGGTGGAGACATTTTTTTATTTGACTATAATCAGTGGAAATCCTTTTGTTATCCTTTTACTCCTAAATTAAAAGCAAACTGCTTAATGCGGCACGAGATAAGATTTTGCCATTCTAAACCCCTCAGGGAGCCTGACACAAAAGTGAAGTCACAGCTACCCAAGCCCGTTGTCAGATGACAGAATATTAAAAGGAGCAATATTGACATTTTCCATAAGCTTGATAGGCCTAAAGTTCACTCTAACGACATTGTAAACCAATTATACTGATTAGAGGAGAGCTGTGCACTTCTCTCTGTGGACTGCACAGAGAGAGGTGAGGAAGAGTCCAATGAAGAGGCTGCTGTATTGAAAAGACAAAAGAGAGGAGGAGAAGACAGGCAACTGACATTGAAAGACATTGTAAGAAAGTTAAAAACTCTGCTGGGTGAAGCATGTAAAAGACATCAATACAAAACAGACTGACTGCAAAGTTTGTTTAATGCTCAGAACAAAACCATTTATAGTGTCTCCACTCCGACATATGAATCCCTTACTAATCTTTGAATGTTTTCTGCTTAATAGCACGTGTGACTGTGAACAAAGAATAAGATTACTGATATGAGCATGTACAAGGTCTGGACACACTGATGTAAAGGCCGGGACACACCAAGCTGACGTCAAAGAACTAGCGGCAATGAAAGCCGACGGTGTTGTCGCCTCGCGTCGGTAGTGTCGGACCAAAAGGCTGCGCTGGAACACACTGCACAGACTACAGCCGACGGCAAACTAACACGTGCGTTCTGCACATGCGTGAGAGGAACGAGCTGTTCATATCAGCAGCTATTAATAGTATATATTCGTCATTCAAAAGGAGAAATTAAAAATCTGATTTTTTTTTGTGCCAGTATAAATGCAGCCATAAAGCTCTATTAGAGATGGTACTGGTTCACAGCAAGTGCTGCTGCTTTTAATTGTTTTTGTGTACTATAGTACCTATATTGCATCTCATGTTTTTAAGTTCTGTGTGATCATCCTCTTACGCCAATCACACACACAATAAAAGCTGTCAAATTGGACAGATGATGGCCTAAAGGTTAGAGAGTTGAACCCCCAACTGCTCCCCGGGTGATGCTACACATGGCTGCCCACTGCTCCGGGTGTGTGTTCACGGTAAGTGTGTGTTCACTACTGTGTGTGTGCACTTGGATGGGTTAAATGCAGAACATAAATTCCAAGTATGGGACACAATACTTGGCCAAACATCACATCACATCACTTCACTTCTTTTTTTTTTTTTTTTTAAGTGCTTCTCCTCAGCATTTAAATGTGTTTATTTATTTTTTTTGGTACTGACGTGTGAATAGAATCTTACCGGTAAAAAGACAGAATGCCATTGCATATCTGAACAGCATATATATATAAAAAGAGTACATTTGGTAATACCAAGTTTAATGTGTGAAGGGGCTAATGTGATTAACTTATTTAATTAGTTACCTGGAGAAAATGCTGAATCTTTAATAATTCTTATTTGTTAATATTTATTTTGTTTTATTTCTTCTTATATTTTTCAAAAACTTAAAACTTTCTAGTGTACCACTTCACATTTGTATTATACTATAAATAGACTTTTGGACACCTCTGTATGGAAAAGGGTTCTGTATTCAAACATCAAAACTGATATGAAATGCTTTCATTTAGAAAATATGTGGGATGTTACAAAAAGAATGAATCCGGGACATATAACCCAGAAAAACTACTGCATGACAATTATCAATTCAATAATATATTTCTTTGCTAAATTACTGAAATCATTTGAGGCTTTTGGTGGGGAATACATGCCATGTTTGCTAGCTTCAATTATACAATAAGCATTGTGATCCTACAAATACAGTTTGCGGAAGTTTAGTAGGTTCTGTCCATCAGTAATGCACAGGCCTATGGAGTGCAGCTGCTTTTATCTCTTTTACGGCACAAATTTTAACCTCAATACACAGTCTTCTCACAGCTTTGTAAAATACATAGTCATGAATTACACATAAAACATTAAGAACGAATGATACATTTGAGTTTGGATATGTATTCACCCATTTGGGAAATAAATATATTAATATCTCCGTTAGCACCGTATCATTGGTGCAAAACTTTTTTTTACAAGTAAGACAGAACAAGATGTTGAAGTCCATTTTCAACTGAGAAACTCAAGAAGTGCTTTAATCATGAGGATTCAGTTAATGTCTCTCCCTGTCATTTACAATAGAAGCACTGAAGCTGAATGCATTAAAAATGTACAAGACGTGCCCTGTAAGATATAGCTTGCAACAAAGAAGCCTTAAAAATACGGTTTTAATATCTATGCTAATAATAAAACCTTCCTCTACAGTGAAAAGGGAATGAACAAATGGTGGAAAACGAGACGGTCATGAAAGTTTTGCCAGCTAGATCGATGGGGATCAACATATTGAACAGTTTTTCACAGCTGCAATTAAAGTTTAGAATACATTATGAATTACGAATGATATGAGCGATGGTTCCGCATGAATAATTGATAAGGCGATTATACATTCATAAAGCATGTCATCATATACTAAGAGTCATGTGACAGGGCTGCAACTCCCCTCAGAAACACGATTTATCAATCTGTGCCATTGGCTATGATGAATATGTACCAGCATGCAAATCAGCAATCTGGCACATTCTAAAGCATAAGAAATAAAAAATTTCCATGTGATCATGGAAACAATAAATGTACATTCCATCTGTTCAGCCCTAGTAAATTATTATTAATAATAATAATAATAACAACAACAATTTTCTTATTTCTTAAAAACATTACAAATTTTCTAATTTTCTTAAAAATATGAATACATTTTTGACAGAGTACCTTGCTAATTTTGAATCACCATCAATGAAGAACAATGCTTTTTGGTTCCAAATGATGCAATCACAATATCTACCAGCAGGGACTGATGGGGTTATGTTAACCTTGAACCCTTGGTTCCTCCCAAGGTTTCTTCCTCATGTAAAGTACTTAGAAGTTCTTAAGAAAGTTTCTGTCACTGTTGCCTTTTGCTTGCTTACCGCAGGGTTTGTAAGGCAACAATCTTTGTAAAGCGTCTTTGAAACAAACTGTAGTGTGAAAAGTTCTATACAAATCAATTAAACTAAAATGAATCGATCTTAGAAGTTTATCCTATCTGTTCGAAGAACATGATCACCACTGAATGCATTATACAGCACTGCATTTGCATTATGACTTTTTGGGCAGCTTCACATTGTTTAGACCACTGCCTGAGGTTATATAAAGATACAGATATCTTCATGTTTCACAACATCTGGACTTCTGGCAAATGAATAACTTTTACATATGAAGTACTTACAATGTGATTACCATGATACAAATTGACATACTTAATCTATACAAATCGTATCTATAAAACAAACCATCTGTGCGAGTGCTTTACTAGCAAATCCCAAGGTGCTTAACATCTCAAAACTCATGTCTGCTTAAATGGAGGAGTAATACGGATTTATCACAGCATAATCTCAACCATACAAAAGCAGCACCTTGTCTTGCATAATATGTGTTAACACGCAAGTTAAGCGATTAACTTCACTTTAACAGTAAGTATGTGTCAGGGAAGATGGCCTGTGGTCTCTGTATGAGAAAAAGCGCAATGTGTGATCAGATAATGTAATTCTTATTGCAACCCATTGAACAAGCTTGGCTCAACTCATAAACGTCAGCCGCATATGATTAATAGCACTATAAGAGAAAGATGCTGCAGGAGACTTTACCAGTGGAAAAGATTCATCTTAAGAAATAGATTAAAGAAATCAAGTTGGAAAATAGCTGGCTCATTCTCCGTGGTTCTGCATTGGCTTTAACATTTTTCTCCTTGAACAGATCTGTGAGGTTACTGTTTAAAGCAAACATAATGGAGGAGCTTTAAATGTTTAAAGCTGGTGCCACCAGTATTAACAAATGTAACTGAAAAAATAAATAAACCCTCCTCTGTCATTGGTCAGGCCAAACAGATAGCCCCACCCCCACCGATTTTGCAATGTAAAATCGATAGTTGTGATGGATGGGAGGGAAAGCTGAGGCCTGTGTTCCTGTCAAGTGATTTTGATTTATACACTGCCTTTGTCTACCTCCTCTCAAGTGGGAGGTATGGTTTTAATCCAAAACTAAAAATACCCTCAGCTCCTCCAGGTGCTACAGTACAAAGATGCAAACTCATCAGGAGTGAAAAATGTGGCAAAGATTAAGGTTAACTGACCCACACGGTGACATGACATCACTGATGTTTGGGGTGTTGTAATATAGCGTACTGTGAATTTTTAAATTGAAAGAATGATATTATGTTTATACTACACATATAGTAATATTGTAAATAATCCAGTATCATTTGGTTGACACTCCAACATACTATAGTACCGTAGATGGCAGTATTGCATATAATGATGGTTGCCACCTGTCATACACCAGAAAAAAGCAGAAGACAACAATGCAGTGTGTAGCTAAAACTGCCATATAGAGATAAAAGACAAAAGTGAGACAGTCTATACATGCTCGAAAAAAGTTTGCATGCCAGTGTGGGAGGTTATTTTTGGGGGAGGGGGGATTTTGTAAATAGATAAATGTGTTAGATGCTCAACTCTGCAGGAAGTTTCGACTATTTTGTGCGCTTTTGTATAGTTATGGTTACAAGCTCCATCTCTGTCTACTTACACTCATATTTCAGAAAACACAAAATAAAGAGTTAAAGATGAATCTGATGATAGTATTGGTTCTTTCTCCAGAATTTTTTATAGATAACATTAATATTGCTATTGTGAATCCTTTTGGTCATGATAACCGTGTATTTAAACTCTGATATCGTATCAGCCCTTATCGATCTGACAGGCAAATGAGTGAAAAAAGGAGTACTTTTTTTAGTGCAGGTGCCCTGTGCCACCTCCGGGAAGAAGCATGGAGTCCATACATAAATCTGCCACTGGATGTACTAACTTTGTTTGGACATGATCCTTGATCTCCAGAACTGATTAGTTTTCTAGCACTGGACAATGCAAAACAGAAAGAGAATTGTGGGGACACAACCTATTGGTTAAGGGTATAACAATATAAATAAATATATTTGAACACAAACAGCCAAGATAAATGAAGTTATTATTTTTTTCAATTAATGTGAAAAATGGCCGGTGACCCCTCATGACCAGAGAAGAGTGTAGAGTCACTAGCAAACCTTCGAAAGTTCTCCATTATTATAATTGCTATTTTGTTTATGCCCCTGTCTTGTGACGTGCATGGCTAACTTCCAATTGATGCAACTTCAGCCCTCTCTGTCTACGTCTGATGAATGCTTTATTGCCGAGGAGTCACTTACTGACGCCGGTGAGCAAGATACACTGAGAGATACAATCAAGAAACACTGAAACATGACAATAGCAGCACTAAATCACTTCAGATGCTCTCGGCAGGAGCTAGCCAAGCTGAACTGTGAAAGCAACTGTGAAGGAAGTTTGGCGTGGCAAACCGCTCCTGTCCTGGAGTTTATTAGCTCTGGGAACCAAAATGGAAACGTGACCCCTCTGCACGGCAACAAGATGACTCTCTGTGTGTTTCCAGGGAAACAGCAGGAACCAATCATAATTAGGCTCAACTTAGCCAACCAAAGAATGTGACCATAGTCGGACAGAAGCTCATGTCATCATTCACTCACCCACCCTCATTTCACCCTGTATGACTTTGTTCAAAAATTATGATTCTAATTATATATTGTGCTTTTTTAATTGTGTATTATTAAAATAATCATATTATTCATTTTTTAATATCATTTTATTGTAAAAGCCTGGTGAAGTCTTCATTCACCTGCATTATATTGAAAAGAATGGCCTTCAAAAATTGTTTTTTGTCTTCCACTGAAGAATGCAGTCATATAAGCTTGAACAGAATTGAGGGAGAGTAAATAATGACAGACTTTTCATTTATAGGTGAACTGTCGCCTTAAACCATTCACTGTTTGAACCCTCTGATTTATCCCCCATAAAAAAAAAAACAGGTTCATCATTAAAGGCGTTTTTCACAGTCAAAGTGAACACGTCAGCATTATCTTTCTTTAGAATCAGCAATATGTCCATGTGGTCTGCCATTCTGTAATGAATCAAGAGAATAAAACTTTAAATGAATGAAAACAGCTGACAACGTACCAACACACCTTGGCAGAGGTGCGCTCCACATGCGCCGACCCCCTCCCAGGCAAATGATTTCTGGTGCTCCCTCCAGGCGGTAGCCCATATTGCAAGAGAAGGTAAGAGTATCTCCAATGCCAAAGCTGTAACCGTTACGGCGCCCAAAATGTGGCACTCCTGGATCCTCACATGGCTCCAGATTGTATTCTGGGGAAAACAGAATTTGAATGATTACACATTAAAAGTAAGAAAAGTTGTCTTTTCTTGTCCAGATTTTAATTATTATTTTTTTAATTAATATTTTTTTCTTTCTGTTTTTAATATAAAATCATAATTTTTATCTAATTCACCATTGCCAGTTCTATCACAAATCATTAGGGTTTTAGAAAAATATCAAAATGTTTACACAAATGAGTACTCAACTACTGTCCCTATGCCCTTCAGAGGGCCTATTCTCAGGATATCGCTCACCTGAAAATGTGATGTTGAATCCTTCATAGGAGATGGAAAAATCAGATATGAAGCGGAGCTGGGCCTTGAAGTTGCCATAGAGCCCTGCGTTGATGGGCGAGGGCAGTTCTGCACCAGTGAGGCGGGCGAGTGGCTGAACAAAACTCCCATTCTCCGTGATGAGGAGGTAGTCATGATGATCCTCCAGGTGGAAGGTGTTAAAGGTGAACTGAACGCCTGTTGGGGAAACAAGAGCAATGCACAAATGAACCACCCTACTCATTACACCCAGGAGGAGGGAGGCCCATTCATTAAAACTTTTTTTCCCGGGCCTTGTGAATTTAAGCAATGGCCCTTGGCTGAGGTCATGTAGAACAAAGGAAAATTTGATACTGACCCTTTTTTGCCTTTGTGTCAGAAAGAGAAAAGTATATTTTTAGTTCCAACTGATCTGTCCACTAAATATAATGGCCTTTATGGACATTAGCAGCCATGGGAAATTAAAATTCAGAGGAACTTTCATTATTCTGAACTCAAAGGTTGTATAATGATATTTCAGAGTAGGGCATGGACAAGTACCTAAATCTGTATTCATGACAGTTTGGCTGGCTCTAGCTAGAGTATGTGATAAACTCTTAAATCTTGCTTTTCATCCAGTTATCAATTTGTATATTATTCTTTAGCTTTTGGCCTGTCGAATCTTATGCTTAAATAACTTTCAATAAATACTGTAGGTAACAAAATTCAGCTTAGGTATATCAATTGCTGCTTTACCTTTGCCATGGCTGACCTCCACAGTCCAGGTGCAGTTAAGGGAGCTGGGGTAGACCTCAGGGTATCCTGGGGACAGGATAGTGCCTCCCGGTCCTCGAACATCACCCCCGCAGAGTGCTAAAGGGCAGATGGAGTAAGGTACTTACTTAAACAGACTTTCCCTTAAATTCAATATATGCAAATGCAAAGGATTTCATTCTTCTATCAGCCCATATACTGGGTGAATTAGAAAAGGTGAATTAACATTCGTATCTTAGTTCCTTGTGACTAAAACTTTTTTACTTTAAATTATTCTTTTTTTAAACAATCAAAATGACAGTAAAGACATTTACAATGTTACAATGTTATGTCTGTTTCAAACAAATACAGTTCATTTGAACTTTTTCTGAAAAAAAACAAACAAACAAACAAACATTTTGTTAGGTTTCCACAGAAGCTCTACCTGTGGCTCAGTGGTAGAGCATTGCGTTAACAGAGCAAAAGGTGGGTTTAATTCCCAGGGAACACACATACTGATAAATATATGTATAGCCTGAATGCACTGTAAGTTGCTTTAGATAAAAGTGTCTGCTAAATGCATAATTGTATTAAGCAGCACAACTGTTTTCAACACCAGGTCAGCATATTAGAATGATTTCTGAAGGATAATGTGCCACTGAAAACTAGAGTAATGACTGCCGAAATTTAGCTTCGCCATTATAGGAAATAAATTATATTTTGAAATATATATATATATATATATATATATATATATTTATATATATATATATATATATATATATATATATATATATATATATATATATATATATATATATATATATATAGACACATATAGGTAACTAGGATTTACACAAGCTCCAGTCTGGATACAGAACACCTAAGATGATGCCCACCCCTCAGAGGACCTCAGATGATGCCAACCCTGAAACAACATACAGAACTACCACATTTTGCTATAAGTTTGATTGCATCATATAATAATTGCTGTTAATAGTGTTCATCGTCTGTTTGATTATGTCTTTAACAGATTTTTCCATATATTTGTATCGTAAAAAGCGCTATACAAATAAACTTGAATTGAATTGAATATAGAAAGCAGTTATTTTAAATTGTAATAATATTTCACAATATTAATGTTTTTACTGTATTTTTGAAAATGAGCTGATGCTCCCGCCTCCCTTCTCAGAAGAGTGCAGAGCTTCAAGAGCTCATGCTCGTGGGCATACCGGTGTTACGGTTTAACTGGTGGTGACCGTATTACTGATCCTCACATTGCTTACAAATGCAATTTTTAACTACCACATTCCTATTCACGATCATTCTGGTAGCACGTGAAGGCAGCATAAGTGAAAACAGGCAGAGACAATGGTAGCTTTAGCAACATTAGCCTTGCGTGAGGCTTTCTTTGTCTGGAGTCTGGACTTTTTCACACAAAGTGTTGGTATCGATCCCTCTTTCAGAAGCAATCTTTGCATAACTCCAGTGCTGAACTGACCCTCGTTTGTGAGGCCGTCTGGTGTAAAATTTTAGCACAAACGTATAGGACTGTTTTTCTTTTTTTTCCCTGGGACATTTCTTTTAAAAATGAAATTTAACCACCGTGTCCTCAGCGGTCTATGAAGACTCCTATGTTCGTGGGTGCATCGCAACACACAACACTTTTAATGGCCCTTTGGCGCTGACATTGTACCTCCAGCAGCTACAGCAAGAATACAGTAATGGTGGACCGCTGCTTCTCACTCAGGGCTGTGTATAGGGCAGCGAGTGTAACAAATGGGCTGGACTTTGACCGAGTATGACGTCATAGTCTGGAACTGCTCGTGTGATTTCTGCATTCTATGGCACCTTTAAAAACATATATATATATATATATATATATATATATATATATATATATATATATATATATATATATTTTTTTTTTTTTTTACAGAAAAACACTTTTCCACTTTAATACCATTCAGTTCTTTCCATTACAAGTAACATGATCAGGATTTGAGTGATAAAGCTGTTACTAAGCTGTATATTTACAGTGAGTCAAAACTCAATAAAAAGCTTTTTTTTTTTTGTACAAATATGTAACTCCGTTCAATTTACAGTTTACAATATGCCTTGTACAATTCCATCCATCCATCTACCTGTTTTCAAAACCACTTTTCCTATGTAGCGTAGCGGGGATGCTGTAGCCTATATTTAAAAAAAGAAATATTTTTGCAAAATGGAGCTTAATAAAAGGAAAACATTCTGCTTGTATCAGAAGTATAAACAAAAACAGTGTGACTTTTATAACCGCCTGAGCTATTTCTTGGAATAGGAAAACAGTCAAATTGGTTAAAAACATCACATCATCTCTCTCACCTCATACAATGCATGCTTGATTTGTATCATTACTAATATGCTTTTTTGCATGGTGCTCAGTGGAGGAAGGATCTACAGTATCAAACAGACCTCTGCTACTTGAGAGAGCAGTACAGGCAGGTGCATGTCTCTAATGTATGCTGCATTTAGAGCCCATGGAAGTGAGATGACTGTGCGCAGTAAAAAGTGCCCCTGGATGTCTAATCTGGTAAACGCATCAGTTCCTATCAGCTGAAGCAGCCTTCACAGCAAATTGCCTCTCAGAGTCCTCCTCAGCGATGGGCTAATGGCCTTGCATTGAATCACATTCTTTCAGTTTAGCTGCCTTAGAGAAGGCAAAGCGAAAGAATGTAATCAAATAGCCGAAGGACAGGCAGCCTAAGGAGCTCTGACGGGGTAAGACATAGGTAAAGTCTTTCATGCAGGGTTGGGCAGAAGTTTCATTGCCAGCACAAGCCTGCTGTTTAGCGCTGTCTTGCTCTAGTAATACGGTCTATTAAGCCCTTTTTGTCACTGACTCTGAACCTTTTTTATTTGATATGTAAATCAACACATAACCTTTTTTCTTTTACCAACATTTTCATTGATCAGTAGGCCACTAGGCATAACAGCTCTTCTTTTACTATGAATGTCTAAGGAGACCAACCGTCACAGGTGGGTAGTGGGTGGCTCCACCAGTGGTTCTTTTCACAGACCAACGGCTCTTCGTGGCTGAGGCGATAGCCTGAGTCACAGCCGAAAGACACGGTGGAGCCGATGGAGAAGTCCTGACCGTAGCGAAGACCATTGACTGGAATCCCTGGATCCAGGCAGGAGTAGGCATCTACAGTAACAGCTAGGAATAGCAAGACAGATGAAACTTAGAAAAAAAGTATTTTGAGAGCATTTCAATTACTGTATTTACTGCCTGCTGGTGCTCTATATTAACAAGAGTTTCTTTTAAATGGCAAGTTTTGAAACTGTGGAAAGTTTACTGTACACTTACTTTCATACAGGATCTTGAAGCCACTGTTTGAGCGGCTGTTGTCAGTGGTGAAAAGCATGTACAGGTGGTTGCCGCTGCTGAAAAGGAACTGAGGCACCTGGGTGCCATTGAAGGCGCCAATTAGAGGAGAGAGAAGATTGGGCCCATCGTGAAGCTCCAGGAAATCACAATTCAACTCTGTCTGAAATCTGGTTGGAAAAACAGACAATAATTAAATGTCCTTGCTGACAATGATACAACTTCATCATATTTATTATACATCACTGTTGAAAACTTTGGGGTCGGTAAGATTTTAAAAGTTTTTTATAAAAAGTTTTTTATATATTTATTTTTTTAATGCACATCGAGGCTGGATTTATTTGATCAACAAAAATACAGTTAGATTGTGTAACATTGTTACAACTTAAAACTGATTTTTATTTGAATATATTTAAAAATGTATACTGTGATGCAAAGCCAAATTTTCATCAGCCATTACTCAAGTCTTCAGTGTCACATGATCCTTCAGAAATCATTTTGATATGCTGATTTGGTTCTCAATAAACATGAATTATTATCAATTCTAAAACATAGTAAAAACGTTGTACTGACTAATTTTGTGGAACGGTGATACAGTTTTTTCAGGATTTTTGATGAATAGAAAGTTTGTAAGAACAGCATTTATTTGAAATAGAAATCTCTTCTTTTAATCAATTTAGTGCATCCTTGCTAAATAAAAACTTACTGACCCTAAACCTTTTAATGGAAGTGTATTTACAGTATACAGACTTCTTTGTTGTTGGAAAATATAAATTCAAAAAGTTCAAATTTTCACAGAATCATTTAATTATATAGATGTACAAAAGCAACAAAATCTATTCAAATTAAAAAAGCATACTTCTCGAATGTGATCTTGATGGAGCGTCCGGGTTCAGCCTCTATGACCCACTCACAGTTGAGCGAATCTTTATAGTAACCAGGCCATCCAGGAGATAAAATAACTCCACTAGGAGCTGAGAAGTGGCCTCCACAGGGAGCTGTAGAAAAAACAGAGGGTTAACGGAGATGCATTTTAGTTGACTCACATAAAGCCACTGTTTTTGTTTTTATTTGAACTATAATCACATGTATCTGTACTTAAAACCAGTTAAATAAAACCAACTGACTGTACATTATACCTCACTTACATATTTAGATCCCACGTAGTCTACAGTAAGGTGTTAAAATTGCTGGTGGGCGACACTGTTAGTCTGTCACTCTATTCCTCTGACCATATGAATAGTGTTACAACATAATTAGAAACATGCTGAGTGGAATTCGAGGGACTGACAAGGATTTTAACGGACAGATGACAGGCTGCTCACCACCACATGCCCTCTGGTTTACATGCCCTATTAACCCTGTGACCCACAGGTGACTGTCTATTCCATTTAGAGTGACATTGAAAACCAGGCAGAACTGTCCACTTATTGGGGACTCCTGTCTACTTTTGGTGGCGACTGGCCCTAATAAATACCTTCACACTTTGGGATGGGGCCGCTCCACATCACCTTGCCACCATTCAGCTCACAAGTGATGGTTTCTGCTCCCTGGGTCTTAATGAAGCCATCCTCGCAGATGATCGAGATGGAGCTGCCTAGCTGGAAACTGTCACCGAAACGTCTGGCGTTCAGGGGGACTCCTGGATCCGGACACTCGTTATGGCCAAATGCTGTAAGGATGAATGACATAAGATAGTATTCTAGAATTGGAAGTGTCATGAACAAGTTTTCTGGGTAGTCAAAGTATTTATGACACCACAATGTCACCTAACAAAAGAAATATAACTTTAACAAGTGGATGAGTTGAAAATCTAGGTTGTTAGAAAGTTGACAAGTTTGAAAGACACTCCATCTCCAGGTGGTGCACTTCACTTTACCCTGCACTCAAAAATGTGAGGATTTGTGGTACTTTTTTAGGACAGGGTTCCACTCAAGGCTTTGTTTATTAGTCTTAGTGTTATAGACCTTCCAGCTGTTTTTATAATAACTCCATGAAGCATATATAGAGGCCCAAGGCGACTGGCCAAGAATGCTGCTGTCCCCACAACACCCTGAGTGCCTGATGGATGTCTAGTGACAGGAAAGGCCCTACAAGAAGGACATGACGTTTGTTCAGAATGACTACAGATTTAACGTGCTCCATCAGGGCCTGACAGCTCTTAACTGACAAACAGTTAAGTGTCAGTCTGTTAAAGAACTCGATATTAGCATTCAGCATGACAGGTTACAACTTAAAACTGATTTTTATTTGAATATATTTAAAAATGTATACTGTGATGCAAAGCCAAATTTTCACCAGCCATTACTCAAGTCTTCAGTGCCGCATGATCCTTCAGAAATCATTCTGATATGCTGATTTGGTTCTCAAGAAACATGAATTATTATCAATTCTAAAACATAGTAAAAACGTTGTACTGACTAATTTTGTGGAACGGTGATACAGTTTTTTCAGGATTTTTGATGAATAGAAAGTTTGTAAGAACAGCATTTATTTGAAATAGAAATCTCTTTCTTTTAATCAATTTAGTGCATCCTTGCTAAATAAAAACTTACTGACCCTAAACCTTTTAATGGAAGTGTATTTACAGTATACAAGACTTCTTTGTTGTTGGAAAATATAAATTCAAAAAGTTCAAATTTTCACAGAATCATTTAATTATATAGATGTACAAAAGCAACAAAATCTATTCAAATTAAAAAAGCATACTTCTCGAATGTGATCTTGATGGAGCGTCCGGGTTCAGCCTCTATTGACCCACTCACAGTTTGAGCGAATTCTTTATAGTAACCAGGCCATCCAGGAGATAAAATAACTCCACTAGGAGCTGAGAAGTGGCCTCCACAGGGAGCTGTAGAAAAAACAGAGGGTTAACGGAGATGCATTTTAGTTGACTCACATAAAGCCACTGTTTTTGTTTTTATTTGAACTATAATCACATGTATCTGTACTTAAAACCAGTTAAATAAAACCAACTGACTGTACATTATACCTCACTTTACATATTTACAATCCCACGTAGTCTACAGTAAGGTGTTAAAATTGCTGGTGGGCGACACTGTTAGTCTGTCACTCTATTCCTCTGACCATATGAATAGTGTTACAACATAATTAGAAACATGCTGAGTGGAATTCGAGGGACTGACAAGGATTTTAACGACAGATGACAGGCTGCTCACCACCACATGCCCTCTGGTTGACATGCCCTATTAACCCTGTGACCCACAGGTGACTGTCTATTCCATTTAGAGTGACATTGAAAACCAGGCAGAACTGTCCACTTATTGGGGACTCCTGTCTACTTTTGGTGGCGACTGGCCCTAATAAATACCTTCACACTTTGGGATGGGGGCCGCTCCACATCACCTTGCCACCATTCAGCTCACAAGTGATGGTTTCTGCTCCCTGTGTCTTAATGAAGCCATCCTCGCAGATGATCGAGATGGAGCTGCCCTAGCTGGAAACTGTCACCCGAAACGTCTGGCGTTCAGGGGGACTCCTGGATCCGGACACTCGTTATGGCCAAATGCTGTAAGGATGAATGACATAAGATAGTATTCTAGAATTGGAAGTGTCATGAACAAGTTTTCTGGGTAGTCAAAGTATTTATGACACCACAATGTCACTAACAAAAGAAATAGAACTTTAACAAGTGGATGAGTTGAAAACTAGGTTGTTAGAAAGTTGACAAGTTTGAAAGACACTCCATCTCAGGTGGTGCACTTCAATTTATCCTGCACACAAAATGTGAGGATTTGTGGTACTTTTTAGGACAGGGTTCCACTCAAGGCTTTGTTTATTAGTCTTAGTGTTATAGACCTTCCAGCTGTTTTTATAATAACTCCATGAAGCATATATAGAGGCCCAAGGCGACTGGCCAAGAATGCTGCTGTCCCCACAACACCCTGAGTGCCTGATGGATGTCTAGTGACAGGAAAGGCCTACAAGAAGGACATGACGTTTGTCAGAATGAATACAGATTTAACGTGCTCCATCAGGGCACTGACAGCTCTTAACTGACAACAGTTAAGTGTCAGTCTGTTAAAGAACTCGATATTAGCATTCAGCCTTACAGTAGCGCACCTAATATACATGCAAACCGATGTCCACTTTAAGGACTTTGATGGATTATCGTGACATTTCACATCTCCTTTAAGAAGGACCATAAAGAAGTCATTGTGTAGATTAAAGTCATGTATGTACTAATGAGGGGCGGAGGGGAGATCTGGTGCACTGGCGGAAAAAATGTATTTGTATTTGACAGGTCTGGAAGTGGCCATTAATATACACTTTCATTTTTGTTTGTTTGTCTTATCACAAATTCAAAGAATATTGACTAGATATTTAAAGGAAATTTTCATCAAAAAACTAAAATTATGACTAATAGTATTGTATTGACTTTTTTGACTAATTATTGTAAGCAGCTGATACTTTCATCATTAAAATTACTGTACTGTGCTGTCAATTATAAATGTAAAAACATATTATTCAAAGATAAGATTATCTTAATAATCATTATCTGTTTTAGAAACAGTAACAGTAACTGTAACTGCTATCAGTACACTTTGATACACAACACATGTTTAAAAGGAACATAGTGTCTCATGCAGAATTCATGCTTCAAATATGCTTAACAAATGCTCCATGCAGACATAATGCAGATTGGAAACCAATCCAAAGGTGGGACACGCACTGGTGTAGGTAATGTTGAAACCTCTGCCTGACATGGAGTGGTCAGCCTGGAACTCCAGCCGGAGAATGTTGTTGTTGCTGGTGAGGTGGGATGGCACCTCCGCCCCAGTGAAACGGCCAAGCACAGACGAGTCAAGCATCTCTCCATCCTTCACGGTCAGGATGTCGTATGGAGCCTCTAGGTCAAAGTCATTGAAGGCCAAGTGGATACGGCTGCCAGGCTCTGATAGGATCAGCCATACACAGTTAAGGTTGTTCCCATAGCCCTCTGGGTAATCCGGAGAGAGGACTGTGCCCATGGATGCAGTGAAGTTTGAAAGACAGGGAACTGAAAGAACAGAACAGAACAGCTGCTAATTTTTAACTAAAGATTAAAGTAACTAATGACTGAGAAAAAAACACTCCAGTAGCCGGCAACTTATAAAAACATGCCACATCATACATCAGCGTAATAATACAGCACTTAGCCATGTGTATGTGTTTAATATGCCATATGGAAACTGTCACTCCACTGTTGATTAGGTTTTGCGCTTTCTGACAAACTGCGTTCATGACATAGATGGACTTCAGGCTATAAATAGAGCTGATTTGTTCAATCTTCCAATTAGACGTGAAGAAATTTCAGCTATGCATTTTTTAAGCAAAGAGCCTACAGGTGGAGTATCAAAATATAGCAGATGTCACTGCAGCTGAAGAAGTCTCCAGGTTGCCTGTATATAAGCCAATTATTTCAGCTGCCTCAGAGATTTCTGCATATATTTTGAAGACAAGGCAAAGACAGGAAAGTTAATAAAATCCAGTTATTTGGAGATTCTTATGGAACATGAAAAATGTAACGGAAAAAAGATGAAGTGTGTGATTTCTGTGCCACTAGCGTTACAACTAATGACTGTTTTCAAACTTGTTTCCTAAACACTTTCAATATCTGCCTCTGGTCAGCTAACATATAGTCCCAACCCGCCCTTGTTTGCTGCCTTATTTTTTATAGCACCTTGAAAAGGGAAAAAAGTATTTTAACAAAAATTTCATAATGGTGCTTCTAACAAACAAACACTAATTTAAATGTAGCGAAATCTTCCTGATTAACACAGTAAAATGGTACATTATAACTGTCATTATAGCACCCAACTAGGACAGGAAAAACATTTCTAAAGCAATTATTCAGTCTGCAATGTACAGTAGCATTGACAGTACTCACAAATGCAGATGGGGATGTTGGCAGACCACTGGTTGTTGTTCTGACAGGATATTGTCTTCTCTCCAATAAGCTCAAATCCAAATTGGCACTCAAAGCGTAGCACGTCACCATTAGAGAATCCATCTCCTTCTCTCATCCCATACAGAGGGGTGCCTGGGTCCCCACAGCTCTCCTTGTCGATTTCTACAGAAAAAAAATAAAAATAATAGCAAAACAAAAAAATCACACTTCCTACTTCTACAGCCTAAGTAAAAAAAACAAAATTCCCATTCCCAAATTTAAAACATAAACAGAAAAAAAATAAAATAAGAGGAAAAAAACAATGAACAAAAACAACAGTAAACTGGAAAGTAAACTACAATAACACTACAAAAACTACAATAATCCTAAATAAAAATGTCAATAATAAATAATTCCGTATTAATTTCCATGAACCTGGTTGCTTTGACTGCTATTTTGTTCACTAGCATGATCTTCCTGGTGCAGCTTGTAGCTCAAGGAAGTCTTAGTGGTTGAGCTACAGTAGTTAATAGAAATTAACTGTCACTACCTCTCCATGTTAAAGTGCAAGATAAATCTACAGACTTATAGCAAATGACTGAATTGTAGCTTCGAAACTGCCGCTGAATCGCACTGCAAAAATCCAACGATGGACTGATTTCATCAGGTGTTCTGAACCACGCAGCACTTAAGGGAAGTTTACCAGAACAGAATGCCACCAAAACTCTCTGTTCAACCTAGATAAGCTCCAGCACCTGGAACCTTCGATGGTAGAGTCGGCCATCCAGGACATTCCCACCATGAGTACAAAAACCAAGTCTGGGGGTCACTATACCTAGATAACACCTTCCATCTGCATAGAATTGACTCAGTGGGCGGCTGGCTGCTAGAATGGGCAATACATCTTCCCAGACACTTTGCACGGCCATGCACAATTGAACTATGAACTCTGTTCCGAATAAGGATGCTTGAGGATTTGCCAAAGGATGGACGGTAAGAGAGAAAGAGAGAGAAAGAGAGAGGGAAAAAAAAACTGCAATAAATTTCATTTAAAACCAAATCAAAGTTTGAACATGTAGGAAGGGGATTTCTCCTGAAGTATAATGGAGGTCTTTGGCCAATGCTTGATGTATGGCATTAATTTTCGACATGACAGTCTCTTTATGACTACCACAATACTTTACTCCATTGGTCAATCGTGAGGGGTGGCTAGGGGAAGGTTAGGCCATATTTACTGCTTTGTATTTATGATGAGGCAAAAAATAGAGTACAAATTGTCTGTAGGAGCTGATGGTGTGTGAATAATCACGGACAGCGCTACACTCCAATGTAAGGTCAGCGTGTCAGATGCGCACCCCTACGCTTCTCTCACGGCACTTAATGCGATGGGGTTCTGTGCGCTTGTAAGCCTGAGGACCTCTCTGTGAAGATCAGTTGTGTTAACAAGTTATCCAATCAAATCCAAAAGGTCGATTCTGTATATGTAAGCACAGACAGCCCACACAGGGGAAGTTTGGGACCTGTGTTTTTCTTCCTGAAACAGCCAGGGAATTACAAAGTATCAGTGAACTTTGGCATGTAATACATCAAAAAGCATTCCAAGCATTTACCATATAGCAGGACTCATTAAGCAGGCCTTCACATAAAAGCCTATAAATAAATTTAATCTCAAAACCATTTCTTATTCATTGGAAAATGGCAAGTAATTTATCTCTCCCTTTGTGTATCCCATGGATATTGTTTCATTTCAATAATGCTGACTTTATCTCTCTCAAGAAAGTCCTCATTATCGCAAAGTCGAGTTTAATGTGGAGTCGAGACACAAAACGAGGCACTTCTAAAACACAAGTAACATGAGTCAAGTACACACAGGCAAACTCCCAGGCGGATCTCTGGTTTTATTTCTTTGAAGAATTCAATTAAATTAGGTTTTTAAACAATGTTGAAGATATTGAAGCGTTCTGGCCATACAGAATACAAACAAAATTATCTTTAAAAGAAGGGATGTTAATGAGCGTGGCCATATGCTGGTGCGTTGAAACTGTTCAGCAATAGATAATCAATGAAAAAAAAAGCAAAAAAAAAACCTTCAGTAATGCATAAGCGCCGTTGCTTAAGAAAGACTTGAGTAGTTTGTTCCTCTCTGAATCATTCAACCAAAAGTTGACGAAACGGTAACAGTCAGTAATCAGTCATTCGGTCCACATTCAAATTCACCACTAGTTTCTTTCTATAACTCCTGTGTTTCTTCAATGTTAGCAGCAGAGGTTCAAGGCTACCAACATCAAATGGAGGATAACTAAACAGAGCATATGGCTATACATATAAAACTAGCACAGCCACCTACACCAAGTTATCAAAGACATACTGGTTGAAGATATTATAGACACCAAAATAAAACTCTACAGTATAGAGAGGCATTAAAGAATAATAATAGTAGATGTATTTATATACCAAAACACATATAAATAACAATGAGACCACCAGAGTTAAGAATAATAGACCGATTTGCATGGTAATGAATAGAAATCACAGTAACACTTCAGCAGTGCCTGTCTACACTTTTAATATGTTAATTTGAACCTTTGGGATCAAGTAAATGTGTTATGTTTTTATGTCATTAAGTTTGTCACAAGAAATAAGAACAGTGAACCCTCAGAGATAAAATATAAGGGTATACATTTATCAACGGGAAATGACAGATGTAGTTGTATTAATAAGTGAAATGTAGCCATTAAACTTCAGTCACCATAAACACAATTAATGACCCATGTAGATTATGCATTTGTCACAGACGTCAGCATAATGGAGTGCATTTGTATTGTAAGTGTACACTCTTAGATGGGATAAACTATATCTCTTCTGTGCTCTAGGGCAGTGCTTCTCGAATACTGAGTCGTGACCCAAAATGGGCCGTAGGTCTGTCTGTTCTTTATTCTGCCAATATATTATTTCATAAATGAAGTTTTTGTTTGCCAGATAAAATGGTGGTAAACACTTGGTGTAACACTTTCAAATTAATTTCAAACACAAATTAAAGGAAATTAAAGGACAGGCTTGTCGTGAATATTTGTGTGAAAATTGTGAAAACAAATAGCCTTTATTTTCTTTATATTTTTTAGGCTATTCTCCTCACAGATTCACATCAAAGCCTTACCAAAAGCTCTGTAAAATAACTTTGCATTCAAATCATTATTTTACAATAATAATATAATATAATATAATATAATATAATATAATATAATATAATATAATATAATATAATATAATATAATATTTGTTTCATGTTAAAATTATGCTTTTGTGAAAAATCGTGACTTGACAGGTAAATGAACTACTGGGGAACAAGACAATGAAAACCTTAATATTTCTTCCATTGAATGAATGAGTGCTGCGAACTATTAATGTGTTCATTTTGTGGCTGGATGATGGATCCCTCAAAGGGCTCTTGATTTATGTTATATCACTTATAATACTCACATCATATATCATATGTGTCCTCATTGTGTTCTCATTTTATTTTTAGATTGAACAATCTACATAACAGAATCTGACATTCAAAATCTCATTTAATCTTACTCAATGTTAAACCCATGATATTCTTTCAGTTAGAACAGTTCCATATTATTAGAACAATTCTAATAATACTATTCTAGCATAGGACAGTAGAATGGTGAATATATGAACAATATTCTGAACTGCAATATAAGAAACGATACATCTAAATAAATATAACACATGCGCGCGCACACACACACACACACACACACACACACACACACACACACACACACACACACACACACACACAGTATATATACACACAGTACATGACGGGACCAATTAGATCTACCTAGAAATTGAAAACTAAGAAACAAAGCCTATGTGCTTGTCTGTGGCGTATACAGGATAAATTATAATAGGCGTAGAGAAGAAAAAGGAAAAAAGACAAATCGAATACAATCTGTAATATTTTACCAGTCTCTTCTATAGGGATATCGTACAGTTATCTGTTTTTTTTTTTCTCTCTCTCTGGTCTTGCACTTAAGGGGGATTTATTTGCTTTCTCAGGCTCTTTCTCTGTCTACCTCAGTCAGTCTCTCTCATTATACTGAATGGCACCCTGTTCATCACCCCGACACTAATTTATTACAAAACCTTGAGGGAGGAGAGATAATCAAAGATATGGGTTTTGTAGGGATTGCTGCTTCTATCAAGTGAATGTAGCTCATGTGTTCGGGATGAAAGTTAGTTGCCGTGCATTCAGCAGAGACCACTGAAGTGATTTGTGGGAACTGCTTTGCTTTTACGCACACTGACTACTAAGAATGTATGCTGAATACTCATGCAGGAAATAGTGGACATGTCCAGGTAAATAATGTCTGGCCTTTTGATGTCTAAACTGCTTTGCAGTGGATGTGAAAAACACTTTCTCACTCGATCAGAAAACAGGGATGAAGCTTGGACATTTTACTGAATCTGGGCTTATGCCAGAAGGATGTTTGTACAATTTTGGTCTGCCCTGTTTTCCCTTCAGTTGCAAATTTGCCAACTCTGTCACACTTCCTCTATTTGACTTTGACAATAGGGTTGCCAGAGTCACAAAATTTTGCCTGACAATTAACTATTGTTTGTAAAAATAATTTTTAATTAAGAGCAGTTATTTAATCTTACACGCACGCACGCACACACACGCACACACGCACACACACACACACACACACACACACACACACACACACACACACACACACACACACACACACACACACACACACACACATATATATTCAGTTAAAAAAATAAAACAAACAAACCAGAACAAGTCTAACATTTATATAGTGTGGTTATCTCCAATAACCAAGATCGAGTAAACCCCGACCCTGACATTTAATTTTCTTAGAACAACTCTGTTTGCTTTTTAGTTATTTTTTAGACCATTCCCAAAGCGAACTATACATTGTTCAGATGCTTTCAGGTACCTTTGTAGTTGATCTTGAAGCCTATAGATCCCACACTTTCATCAGACTGGAGGTGAAGCCACATCTGATGGGTCATGCTAACGATGAGGTCGGGAACAAAGCTGCCTGTCAGACTGATGAGAAGAGCGAGATTAGACACACATAAACAAAACAGAAGCACATCATACTGAATGAACACTGAATGAACACTACCAGACAGCCTGCTCATTCCTAATTGCTATTTTTGCATATTTTAAAATAATAATAAAGTTGTCGAAACTAAGAATTAGTTTCATTATAATTTATTATAATGCATCATATATACCAATGCTTTAGCAGTAATAATAAAAAAAAACATAAAAAAAAAAACATTCCTAGGCACAATTTTTTATTTGTCTACAAAATGTCTTAAAAGGTCAAAAAGCGAAATCACAGATGCCAAATATTTGACTGGTATTGTACTTATACATATTAATAGCTAACTTCAAATATTTGAACTCCAATGATAACAAAGAAGTAGAACAAACATTTGTATTGTTTCTGAAGCTAAACATGGTTATTTACACTAGTAGGATATTCTTTGTTACTGGTATATCATTCTTATCAAACAAACACTGCTCAGAGCAATGAAACTGGTTGATAGGAATATTGTTTGAGGAAAAGCACAGAATGTCCTACTTGTGTAAATTATGTATCATCTTACCGTCCCAGACTGTGGATAAGAAACTCACACTTGCAAAATGGTTTTCGGATCTCCTACTTCCCCTCCATCACCGATGGTTAGTGTGTCATAACCCAGTTCTAGGTCAAACTCCTCAAAGTTAATCTGAATCACCTGTCGACAGAAATGAGGCATAATGCTTAGTGATGTGTCAAATGAACTGAATTAAACTTTATGGATCTTGCATAATTGAATCCTGTCAGCTGACTGAAACAGAGAGAGAGGGAAGACGGCCAAAACTCTCTTTACTGAATCCTGGAGAGAATAAAGAAAAAACACCTCCATATGAAGTTAAACAAAACCATAAAACATTTTTCAAAAATCTACCACACATTACTAACATCCCTCAACCAAAAAAAAAAATCAAAAACAAAACAAACAAAATAAAAATTTGTTTTTTAAAAATCAATTATATTTGTTTGTATGACGTTCCGTTTTTTTTTTTTATAGTGTTCAACAGAAGAAGGTAATCATAACCCAACCAGTCAAAGTTATTATTATTAGTAGTAGTTCTATGTTTTTTAGCAATTATAGTTTAAATGGGACATTTTACATTTATTTCCCGCCTTTGTAATTCCAGCTTTCTCTCTGTCCTGTGGGAAACTGATCTTTATGAAAGAAAAAATCAATATGCAAAAGTCAGACTAATTATACCCATTACATGCAGCACAATGAACTGATTCATTCAGATGTAATTATTTCAAGATTAGAGCATCTCTTGGATAACTGGGAGTTCGGAAAGGAGGACCAAGGCTTTAGAAACAGGGATTAGAGGTGTGGAAGAGCCACAGGCATATGGAGAGGCCTGAACTTTCTATATTGATTAACCCATTGAGAGGTACTGGGTGGAATTAGTTGCCATGGCGATGGGCTCTTCACCATAGCTGGGGCTTAGCAGGTATAGATGTATGAGAGCTACTTAGGACTGATGATTGATGCTCAGACAGCATCTCGGCACAGATAATAAAGTTGTTTTTCCATGTAACTGAATACAAAATACTCCAGAGTCCCTGTCTCAATAAAGGTCACCAAATAACAAATGCAGCGCTGCAGCAGAGATGCAGGATTTAACGGGACGAAATAGTTGGGAATGAGACTTGAGATAGCTGATCTAGGATCAGTCTGTTCTCTGGATATCTAATATTAAGAATTCCAGCATAGAAGAATCCATAAACCTGATCCCAGATCAGCCGCACAACACATCAAAACAGGAACTTGTATGCAGTGACTTGCCCAGCCTGTCGGTTGTCATGGCGATTGGAGTCATAAGCTAATGCTTTTGTTTGAGAGTGAGTGAGGTGCTGAGGCCAGAGTATTGAATTGCGGAGAAAAGGTAATAGAGCAGAATTATGACTTTACAATGGAGCAGAGAGGCCAGTGAAAATGGTCTAGTGCATTTACTGATATACAGTACATGCAGGTCTATTCCATCAAAAATGAAAATGCGTCATTCTGACGGGTGATTGTTTTAAAAGCTAATCCAGCTTTTTAAAAGCTATTCACTTTTCAAATGGCATTCAGAAAATAAATCTTATTTGGCCTGATGCTATTCAAACAAGTGTAAGAGACACACACAAACACCAAACCGACACACCAACACAAGCACACATTGACATACACACTAAAATGTGCATTAGAGGCAATTATTTTTCTTAAGTATTTCTTAAGTAAATCCAGTCATGAAACTGTATAAAAAAAAACAAAATAAATAAACAATATAATGTGCTCATATAAATGGGATTTTTTTTTCTTATTTGTTACAGTGCATGTTACTATGTCTCCGTCTAAGAAAAACAGAACATGCCCCATTTTACATTTATGTATTTAACAGATACTTTCATCCAAAGCACCCATATTGCATATTTACATATAAACAAAACAATATAAATTAAAAAAAAAATAAAAAAAAAAATTTAAAAATAATAATAAAATTAAAAAAATATAAAAATATTATAAAAAAAAAAATTAAAATTAAAATCCAGTAAGTAGGAATTTTGGGGGGATGAACTTATTATTTTCCAATAATAATAAGTTTTTACAAAATGTCTTTTTTCAAATAAATGCTGTTATTTTTAATATTTATAATATCTGATTATATTTCAAAACATCACTGTTTTTTTACTGTACTTTTGATCAAATAAATGTGCTTTGGTGAAATCTTACTGACCACAAACGTTTGAATGTCAGTGTATGTGCATTGGGAAAAAAGTATATTATATTGTCGGCTCAACATTCACGTCTAATCACAAAGAATGGCAATGCAACTCCTCCAAACACACAAACGTGTAACAATACACATATGTAAGGGGATCGGATGCTTCCTCAAGGTGAAAACAGAAAACACACTGCCAGGATGTCAAGCACCCATAGGGCTGTTTGTAGTGTCATTTCCCCCGATTAAGTTCACAGAGATGGGATCACTGGTTTCTCTAAACCAGACTACTTCAACTGTCACACAATCCTGCTGGGATTTACTGCCAGCGTGGACTCGTGGCTGTAGTATCACCCAAGCATTTCACAGATGCAGTTTAAAAACAAGAATGAAAGCACTAGCCAACATTTGATCACTGGTGAGAAAATTACAAGGTTGCTGCAAAGCAGAATGCTGAGTGTTATACTTCAAACTCTGATTGTCCAGGTCAACACAAGAAAGAGCTTTCAAGTGATTAAAATAAAAACATGCTTTAAATTATAATAAATATATAATGCCAAAATTATATAATTCATAGAAATTGTAATATTATATTAATAATTATCAATTATTTAATATTTATTTTTATACTTATTTTATAAAACAGCTTTTAGTAGTCTGAATAAGCTGTATAGTAAAGCTTCTTTAGATATAATTCATTTATTCATCAGAACCAGAACTAACAGCACATCAGTCGACTTTAAACTTGATTTCAACTTGTGCCTGTCATACACAGACAATATGTGTATTGCTATTATTATGTAATTTAATGATCATACTTCAATCATATTGTGGTTGCTGCCATTTATTAAAGGCAATAAGCCACTCCAGGCTGTGTTAGAGTGACTTTACATCTACATTTGTGTCATGGTTAAAAACACCCCTAAAATGAAATAAAAACACTGTAAATCACTGTCATCTGTCATGGCTTTTAACTTTAGTTCAACGCAATTTTTTTCCCGTCCTAGAAGCTTTATATAAAGAATTTTTATTACCATCATGTTCACTTTCTTCTGTTCAATGAATTTTCAATAATGTCACTCAAATAAGACTGTCTCAGTAGTTTCACCTGGAGCAGTATTTCAATACTATCATATCAGCCCTCCAGCAGACGGCGAGCTGTCAAGTCAGGACCATGTCAAATGACAGCACTGATGAACAAACGTAATTCAATTTGTTCTAACAAAAGAGATTCCGCATGAAAATGTAGTTCAAAATCAAAAACCATGAACTAAACTGACTTCATTCTTCCGTTAGGCTGTATTAAAGCAACAAATTCAACACTGGCTGAAACTTTGATGAAAATAATGATATGAATATTTACATGATCACAAGCAGTGACAACAGGGGCCTTTAAAATCCCACATTAAATTTTTAGTTTCTCTTCAAAATATCAAAATGGGTCTGTTTTTGTTCTGGCTCCCAGAAGGACAGGAACACGCTATGAAGAATGATACATTTTCCTTTCATCGCTGACAGTGAAAAGCTATTAGCAACCATTGAACATGTTTTTTAAAGCCCCTGATGCAAGCATGATGTGAGGAAAGAATACATCCTGAAAAATGTGCTTCTGGGTATCCCATTATTGACACAGATAAAAGGAACGATTGAAAAGATTATAAACAACTATGTACCTTCCTGAATTACAACACATTGCCTATGCATCTTTTTTTAATTATCATTATTATTTATATGTTTACTTTAGCTTTCTTTTTTTTCTCTGTTTGATTAGTTTTTATACATTACATTAGATGTTTCTATTGTAATATAAAAGGTTATTTTTTCATAAAAACAAATGAATAAATTAAACAGAAGAGAAGAAACGAAAAAGTAAGAGACAACTTGAACTGAACAGTCTCAACATGGATGAGGGGACATATGTTTCTGCCTGTTGTGATCTGACCTTTGATGCTCCCTCTGAGGTTAATGCCCAATCTGGGCATCAATCTCTAACGAAAGACCAATGGGGCGACAGTATTTTAGTTTCTGCTTGATAAATCAGGTCATGCTCCATTCAGAATGGATAACTGAACACTGAAAAACAACCACCTACAAATGCACAGAGTGACGTTTAATGCTGACTTCACTGGACACAACTCAACAGCTGTAAATATGAACAAGGATGGACACAATTTGGGCCTTATTCATGAAACACGAGCCAATTACTGTGTAAATTGCTCATAAAACAAATTCTTTGTAATTTGTCCCATTGAATTCAATGCATGTACTGCATTTATGAACAAATTACACAGAAATTTGCTTTAACTGTGAATACGGCCAAATGTGTGTCTGATGCAACGGCCTGGATTCTATATGCATGGCGAGCACTGAGTTAAGCAGAGTTAACAAATCCCTTGTTAATCCAATGATGCATTTATTATCTCAATTTTAACAACCAACCAAAAAAAAAACAAAAACAATAAACTGACATTGTATCCCACATTTTCACAATCCAAAGGCAAAGGACTCTAAATTGAATTAAGCCCGATGCAATCCAAGCCACTCTCACCAAGGTTAAAGCACAGAGTGCAATATAAATAAATCGCCACCCTAAAATTGTCTGCCAAAAATAAGTGAACAATACTGTTCCCAGGCTATAAGAGACAATTAGTAATTGCTCACTTGTAACAGGGTGGTCTGCTGGTTGACCGAGCTCTATTTAAATCTCTGATCTGATGTACTGAAATGCATTTTTGTGCTCCAAATGCATTTCTCTTCTATAGATAAATGGCTTTTGCCACATGCCTTTTCTGTAATTTAGTGAAACCTACCAATTAATTGTACTTTCAGAAAAATGTTTTACAATTAATACAAGGCTAAAATTGCAACAAATGGCAATTGATTTTTTGAACAGGTAAAATGGGGATGAGTAAATTAGACTTGGTACCATAATGGTACAACAACAATAAGCTGTTCAACTGCAGGTTCCCCCATGTAGTGTCAACATGCCCCATTAGCACAAAGATGTGTTCAAGGAACTTAAGGTGAAGATATAAAAGTTATAGTCAACACATGAAGATATGTGTCTACACAGGAACTGATCTTCAAAATTAAATCTGAGAAATATTCACTGGAGTAAAGAGAATAAAATTAAATGTGACTTGCCACTGATGTATTTATTCATTTATAAATTTTTGTGAATCAAAAAACTTGATTATTGAGCGAATGACTCCAGCCTGAAAAAAAAGAGGGGGGGCATGGGGAATAAGAAAGTATGGTACTTGGGTAGTGTCTACAAACTCTTTGATTTATTGAAAACAACATGCCAAAGGCAAGGCTGCAGGAAAACAACACAAGCGTCTCTATTCATACTGGCAGAGTTCCAGACCTTTCAAAGTGGTCAAATGCGAACTGAAAAAAGTAGGAACAGAAAAAAAAAATCTATCTATGGCCCACAAGGCTTTCATACTACCCTCCATCCATCATGCGATGGGAAAATGTCCAGACGATTTCATCACGGTTTTCTGAACATTTAAATGGTCCTGAGAAAGTTAGGTTGTAAAACACAACTTTCCAGCTAAAACCTTGGGTGATTTTGGCCCTGCAGAAGTTTGGGAAAATGTATGAATGAAAAGTCACAGTAGGGGACATGAATTTTGGCATGATCAGGAGTCTCTACTTTTATAAACTGCCCCATAAAGTACCTGGATAAGAACAAAACTTCATTATAGACTTGTGAGTTGGCCGATGAGGACAAGGTGAAACTTTGTAAACCTAGAACATGATTTGTTCATTTTCATTTATTGCCTGTGTATATCATTCCACTACAGCAAGAGTCAATCGCAGAGGCCTTGACTTGAGGTTAGGAAGAATTTTCAGCATTTTTTGTTCGCAGTCAATAGATCTGCTATTAAAAGATGAATTGCAATGTGTCACATTTGAATTCCTGTTCTGTTTAGTTCATCATCTTGTTTAGTTCATTTGTCTCATTATTAGTTAACACCTCCTCACCTGTGCTACCCTCATCCAGCCACCTACTGTATATAAAGTCATTCCTTTGTTCAGTTTGGTTGTCCGATATTGTTTATGTTACTGCTGTTGTGAGCCTGTCTTTGTCTTCTTGGAGTACTATTAAATATTAGTGAGATTATCTCCGTCTTTGTGTGCCTTTCCTCAACCTGAGTTTGACACAATGTTAATGAGTTACATCACTTGAAAATCCAGACATGGTTGAAGTGCTGTTCTAGCTGTCATTACAAATGTCATAAGTAGGGTTGAGAAGCATTAAAAAATAAAAATAATAATAATAGTGAGACCAGTGAACATTGATTCCTGATCGAATGACTCTGATTAGCCAAAATTTGTTTTTTTTTTTTATTTTTTTAAGTGAATCAAAAACGTGAACGAATGACTCTTATGATCTGGTTCTTTTCTAGTGAAGTGTGATTCTGAAGATTATGATTCTTACGAACCGTTCTGTAACACTTTAGTTTAAGGACCAATTCTCAATATTAACGAGTTTCTTATTCACACATATATTACTAGCATATTAGACTGTTAGTTCATATAAAGCACATATTCTGTATGGCTATATTCTACATCCCTAATCCTACCCAATACCTAAACTTAACAACTACCTTACTAACTATTTATAAGCAGTAATTAGGAGTTTATTGAAGCAAAAGTCTTAGTTAATAGTAAGTTAATAGCGAGAATTGAACCTTAAAATAAAGTGTGACCAACCAGTCCATTTTAATGAAGCAAAAACAGTGCATGCATTGAAGGCCAATTCTTGGGCGAATAGGTCTTATGAGCTGGTTCTAAAAATAATTACAGTGTAGCCAGTGAAATTTTCTTGAGCCAATGTCTCTTATAAACCAGTCCGTTCGGTAAGTCAAAAACATAAAGCTCAACCTGTAAAATCAGATTCTTAAGTATATGACTCCCATGAGTTCCTCATCAAAACATGACAAAATACAATTCCCAAGCAAAAGACTCTTTTGAAACTCTTTTTAGTTATTAACTTCCTCTTGTTCCAATTTTTTTGTTCTATGCTTTATATTTACTATTGAAATGATCTGCATTTCTACAAAAAGTTTTTTTCAAATATTTATCCTTGATGCTCCTTGATGTAGCTGTTGTGGGGGTGAACCTCGAAATGTTGGAAATAAACTGAAGTGTGACTATAAAATAAACAAGTGCAATAAAACAGACACTGTTCACCTTTACACACATATAACTAACAAAGCCCATCATGCAGTTCCCTATAAAAGTGTAAGCGCTTTGTAAGGAAGAAGGGACGGATTGGGAGCTGTTTGTATGGGGCAAGGCCACAATAACATGCAAAAAAGGACAAGGAAGGAGGCCAGGAGCAATCACACAGAAGGCCAGGAGAGGCATGGCAGTCAAAGGAGCAGACGCCCATGCACTCTTTCTCTCTCTCTGATACAGCGACAGCATCACCACAGGCTTTGTACAAGAAGCTAAGCAGAGTCACACCAGAATACTAATGCCAGCTTGTAGACCACAGTGTTATGACAGAGACTCAACTAGGTGTGGTACAGTGGTAAGAGAACCTTGGACACCTGACACAAAATGTTCAGCCCCTCATCACATTCAACATCTAAAAGTTAAAAAAAAAAACAAACAAAATAAAAAAAACTACACTATCATTTCAAAAGTTGGGGGGTCTTTTTGAAAGAAATCTCTTATGTTCACCAATTTGATCAAAAACACATTAAAATGTAATTTATTACTGTGATGGCAAGGCTACATTTTTAAACAGAAATAGAAATTGAAAAGAAACAGCATTTATTTGAAATATCTTCTGTAATTATGTAAATGTTTTTGCTGTCACTTTTGGTGGCATACATTTCAGTATTTTGCGGAAGGTGCAACTTTATTGGACATGTTAAATATGAATGGGTGATTTCTTCCACAGTATTTCAGACAACACTTTTTGATGGCAATAGCTATGCAATTTAATTATAAAAGATACCATGATTTTAAAAGTTTCATTTAAAATACACTTGGTTCAAAAATATGGGCAAGATGCTTCTGGTGGTTGCAGTGTTCACAAGAAAGAAAAAAAAAACATGCAAGCTGTCACTTTTTAAATATTTAACAACTCTGTAACAAAAGCCTGTAATGAAAACCTTTCATTGAATTTTTGGTCAGTTATGTACGATTTGCAAATTCATTGCATCTTTTTAAAACCAATTGCAAATTTAGCTGATTATCAATTATGAAGTCAAACTGGTTTGAAGGAGTTGAACTGGTCAGTAATCTCTTATTTTTATTTTTTTTTGATCAAATTTTTATTGAGCTACAGAATGTTATTATACAGAAACAAAAAGTAAAAATAAACATCATTCTGAAGTGAGATAATCTCTTGATAAATCAAGTCATCTCAGCAATGCTCAGCTTCAAAATTAAAACTTGAAAACCTGTTCATGACCCCAGTAAAAAAACAATGTTTAATGGAGCAAAAAGAAGAAGAATATTGATAATGATAAAACAGAAGCAGAATTCCTGCTTATCAGATATATTCCAATATCTTGGATAACTGTATATGGAACAGTCTTTTGTTTTTAAAAATCCTTGTGACTTGTGTACCATCAATAAACAGAGTAAGAGGAGAGTGCAACAGACGTAACATACCTTGTAACATAGATGTGATATACTTATGTAACATTTGATGTCGCAACACCTAAATGTCATAGAATATAAAAGGTTTTAGCATTAGCAAAAACACATTTTTGCTTTTACCTTGTTTAGGTTGCTGGCTGTGATGATCCACACACACTGGGAGTTGCTCTCGTACTGAATGGGGAAATTTGGTGAGGTGAAAGTCCCTGATGGACCTTGAAGATTAGAACCACAAGTTTTCACTGAACAGAGAAAGAGAGAGATAAAAAAAGAGAAAAGAGTCAGAAAAAAAAATCTATAAAGTTCCTTTTTTCTTCAAAAAAACGTCAAAGTCTTAGCTAATTGGTTTCAGCTGTGGTGAGTGGCCACTTAATGTTTTCTACTATTGATTTGATAATTAAGAAGAAAAAAGTCTGCGACCCCACCATCTCGAGGGATTGAGTTTCACTTACCGCTCATAATGTTTTTGCGAGATTTGCACGGCTCATATTGGAATATAAGCCACAAGCCTCCACCAGTCATCCATGACCGTCTTAATTTGTCAACGATTAGCAATCCAATCAAATCCTCAGATGACTAACTTCATGCTGGCTAAACGAGTTAATTCGAAGCAGGCTTAGCCAAACACACTTGGGCCTGATTCGTCATCTTAATATAGAAATGTCAGTTATAATTTGCTAAGCAGACACGCTCTGGTGTTTCTCTCCCAAAGTCAGTGACAGTGATATCTTAAAAATGACGACTACAGGTTTACACCTCCTCAAATCCAGCCTCTTGTATTTTTGCCGCATTTATCATGGTTGATGTCAAAGTGGCAGGGCTTTGATGAAAAGACAAGAAGGCATTATCTCCAATGGCAGCAGGTTTCACTATCGGGTCCTGACATCTTGATTGCTTTTGAAAATGAATAACTCATTATCTCAGGCAAGCGCAAGGGGAACCGTGAGGCTCCTTCAGGCTCGAAAGCATTCTTTTTCCTCTGAAAGTCATTCTTTCGTCAAGGGGCTCCTAATTAGAGAAGTATCCGGTGACAAGCCCTCTCCAGTCTGGCATCCGTAATAAACTTTAGCTTGAACTGAAGAGATGTTTGTGTGAATCACCTACCAACAGTCATGTGTGGAATACCAATAAACCTATGTGCAGCCATTGAGAGCTAAGAGGGCAAAGAGTGTGTGTGTTTATTAAGAATAACATACTACGAAGCTTGGCAATTTGTAAAATATAACCTCATGTTACAGATGCATCTTGTGACTCTATGCATTACATGAACTGTATTTAAAAAAACAACAACAACAACAAACAACAACAACAAAAAACATAGATTTCACTTTGGACAGCAAGTGGTACATCAAGGACCAAAAGTGTTCATCATACAAAATTGAATCTCAATGGCTTCATGCTCTCGGCAGGCAATAATTCACTGCACTAAAAACATTGTGGTTGGCACAAATCATATTTATCCCTGTTGAAAGCAATCTCTTGTTCAATGTTGTCTGAGTCACATTTTCTCATATTTTTTCACGGCCCAAAAAAAAAAAAAAAAAAAAAAGATTGTGTAAAAAATAATGCATGGTATTTTAAAAACATTTTTCCCTAGATAAAATAATGTGTTAATAAATAAAACCAATGATTTAAAAAATCTGAAAACTGTTGACTTTTGTAATGAAAATTTTTTTTTTCCAGCATATTAAACAAATAAACCATAGTAAACATTTTTGTATTTAAAAACTAAGGCTGTCAAAGGCATATAATAATTGTGCTAATAATTAAAATCTCCTGATTTCCAACTAGTCTTTAGAACAGAGTGATACAGCAATAATATCATATTTACTGTCCATGACCCTATCAGAACACATTTCTGGGTCACGAACTAGCAGTTGCGTATCACTGTTACAATGTTAAGAGGTCTGGTCTAGTAAGGCTTTACAATTACAAAGTTGTTTTTTTTTTTTTTTAACACAAATTTCTGTTTACTCACTATATACTTTTTGACAACACACACAAAAAAAGAAAAGGAATGCAAGAGGAGGTTGTCAGGTGTCAGACCCAACAAATGGATGAAACTAAAATTTATGATAAACTCAGCGTACCCCTGGGAAGTAAAAAAAAAAAAAAAAAAAAAAAAAACATAGATCCAGGCAATTTTCTGCATGATTTCATGTAGCATCTTCTCAATTAGTTTGTGCTGCCTGTAGCTTCAGGAACAAACAGGCACCTAAGTGACATGAAGGTAGTGATTTAGTCGAGAGCTTAAGGTTAGGGGCCCGCTGAGAGATAGTCACACAAACTTCACATGTATGTGAGAGAGACAAAGTTGGGGGTGTGGACTCATGCAGAAATACACTTCTCATCCATACTGAGTGGGTTCTGGAGTGGGTAACATTGCAGGGGGATGGGGTTTTGTAAGCCTGCTCAGTAGGTGATCATGTTCTCTGAGCGTGTAGACCTCCACGAAGAAGGCAGCTGTCCAGATAGCTGCAGGCACTCCTTAACACAAATCTGACACAGCTAGCAAGTCACTTGTGTATCACAGGATGATTTCTACCCCTGGCTACAAGTTATTTGTGGTTAAACAAATGTAACACCCTTCCCTCTTCCTCTCGTACAGCACTGATTATGAACAGCTTTTTGTTCAACATCTAATTTCATGTTCATTGCACATTTATTGTCAATGTGACACTTAGGTGCCCATTTGTTTTTTATGGCTTTAGACAGCACAAACCAACTGAGACGATGCTACTTGAAATCAGAATACATAAATGATATAAGGGTAAAACGTTAATTATTAAGCAGCAGAACTGTTTTCAACATCGATAATAATCAGAAACATTTCTTGAGCACCAAATCAAGATATTAGAATGATTTCTGAAGGATCATGTGACACTGAAGACTGGAGTAATGACTGCTGAAAATTCAGCTTTGTCTTCACAGGAATTAATTACATTTTAAATATAGTAAACAATAGAAAAGTGGTTTAAAAGTTTTACATTTTAAGTTTGAAGTTTTATTTTAAATCAAATAAATTCTTGTAAACGGCAATGTATATACTGTATAACATTTGAAAATCAATATTTTTAATTAAAATCATTTGATTAAAATGCTAGTCCAAATTAGCGTCAAACATTTTGTCAACAAACATTTTCAGTACTAATTTGGTTGACAAGATAAACACTGCTCTCTGACCTGTTTGATCAGTCTTCTTGTTTTATTTATTGGACAATAAATGACAGCCCACACTTCTGCTGTTCATTTTACCTTCTGTATCTCTTTCTCCATCATGTTATCTCATCTCATAATGTCTCTTAGTCCCTCCAACTTTTCTCTAGACACGCGATACTAAGAGATACAACACTGATGCAGTGTACACAAGGTGTCCATAAACAATTCACAAGTCCATCCCTGCTGTTATTCCTGTCGCTACGTCTCAGTGTTGTTGTACTGTCCTTACATGCTAGCAACAACGACTTATGGACAAGCTGGCAATTTAAGAGTTCAGGGAAGCGGTCCAGCAAGCTACATCACTTCTCACAGTGACGTATATCTGTGCATGCTTGTGCCTTCCCTGACAGCTCAATTATGGCCTGCTAAATGAACGGCCTTGGCTTGGCTCTCTCGCCTGTAGCAAAGCAGCCAGAGAGAAATTATCTATAAAATTAAAGGACAGGATGAGCAAACAATTCATTACTTGGCCAACGATAACCTGTCATTTTTTTTTATCCCACCTTCACAACCTCTCGCTTGTGTAAGACTGGCATTTGTTGCAGTCAAAGGTAAATGTAAACAGAAAAAGAAATAAAAAACTAAACTAAGGATATATACAGTTCATATATGAAAATTCACTCTACAAGCTTTATAGAAAGATAAATTAAGCAAAACCATATGAGCAAGAATGCTGTCACAATTGTGCAATATTGTAGTAGTTCAACACTGTAAACAAGAAGTCAACATTTAGTAATGTACATTTTAGGTACTATTACATTTTAGACAATATTGTCAGTTTTTCTGTCCATTTGTGGTCCGCCAACAAAAATGATCACTTTACAATCCTTCTTTACTATTTACGAATGGCAGTAAAGTGACTCATTCCTCATTTGTCTCATTCCTCAGCATATCCAATAGCTCAGAAAAACTTGATGATGTAACAGAAACTATTGACTCTCTCTTTTCTAGCACTTTACACATGTCGCTCCTTTATGCTTAAAGATTAAGGAAAACAGTCTGACACCATGGTATAACGAGTACACTCGTGCCCAGAAAATGGATTGCAGCTCAAAGAAAACAATATTAGAGGTATTTTATATTGCATGGAAGGAAAGTACTTCTACATACAAAAAAAGCCTGAAAATAACTACTTTGCTTACTTTTCATCTCTTTTCGAAGAAAACAAACACAACCCAGGCATTTTTTCAATACAGTGACTAAATTAACAAAAAATAAATCATCAGCAGCCACAGACCTTTCCCAATAGCACAGCAGTAATGACTTTATGAACCTCTGCATGTAATAATCTAGAACACTGTCTTTGTCATCAGTTAGGAACCTATGCATGCTATTTGATAGCAACCTTTCCTTTGAAATTCATGTTTCAAGCATTTGTAAAATTGCATTTTTGGATCTTAAATGCATCTAAATTACGACCTACATGTATGTTCTCAATGTCAAATGCAGAAACATTAATTCATGCATTCATGACCTCAAGGTTAGATTATTATAATGCTTTATTGGGCACGCTTAATAAACAAACTCCTCCTGGTCCCAAATACAGCAGCTAGAGTTCTTACTAGAACCAGGAAGTATGACCATATTAACCTGGTTCTGTCAACACTGCACTGGCTCCCTATTGAACATTTTATACATTTTAAAATCTTGCTAAATACTTATAAAGCCCTGAATGGTTTAGCTCTTCAGTACTTGAGTGAGCTATTATCACATTATAGCCCTTCATGTCTGCTGCGATCTCAACACTCTGGCCGTTTGATAATACAGAGAATATCAAAATCAACTGTGGGCAGCAGATCCTTTTCCTATTTAGCGCCCAAACTTAGGAACAATCTACCTAGCATTGTTAGGGAGGCACACACACTCCGTACATTTAAATCTAGATTAAAGACCCACCTATTTATCCTGGCATACACATAACACATGATCACTTTTCTATAATTCAAATTCATTAAAGGATTGTTAGGCTGCATTAATTAGGTCATCTGGAACCAGGAACACTTCCCATAACACCCGATTTGCAGTACTTGTTACATTGTAAAAAGAATGGCATGTATTAGTCTGTTTTATTCTTATTCCGAGGTCACTGTAGCCACCCAGATCCAGTCCCTATCCAGATCAGATGGTCACTGCAGTCACCTGGATCCAGTCCAGATGGTGGATCAGCACCTAGAGACTCTACAGCCCTGAATGTCAGCAGAGACCATGTCAACTAGAAGAACCCTAAAGACAGATCCCCTGTGAAGACCTTGTCAGTCATTGGCACAAGACCATGAGAACCAGACGAGTTCTTTCTCAGTCTGAAGTGCGTTGCATCCTGGAATTAAACCACACCATGCTGGTTTTGTCTGGCCAGAGGAGAACTGGAGAACTTTCTCCCAAGGTTTTTTTCTCCATTTCTCTTACCGATGGAGTTTTGGTTCCTTGCCACAGTCACCTTTGACTAGCTTAGTTGGGGACACAATTTCTGGAAACATTGTTGACTTGACAGCACAGATACTAGTGGAAGAGAACTGAACTGAGCGGGATGATGACATCAATGAATTGAAAAAAAAAAAAAAAAACTGAATTTAACTGATAAATTAAAGTTTTCTATTGTCCTTTTGCATTATCAGCATAGCACACTGTAAAGCTGCTTTGACACAATCTGTATTGTATAAAGTGCTATATAAGAAAAGTGACTTTGGAACACTGCTCAGCCAAACAAATTTAAGGACCAGATAAATACTTTACCAATTTTCTTCCTCTTTTACCCTTTTTTTTTCTACCTCTTTGGTTTAAAAGTACATTACACAGACTGCTAGCGTGATTCTACCATTTCCAAATCTTTTAATTCAAGAACATTGATGTTTTTCTGAGGTAAAGAAGCTTATCATTCTGCTTTTAGTTCTAAGAATCTAGATAATGGCCAACTGCACCAGATAAAACAACTTCCTTTATGTATCCCTTGTATATCCAGCCATATTTGCTGTTTTACACTTTCTGACATTGAATCCGACCTCTGCAGGGAAAATGGGCCAAGTCAGCACCAAACATAAAGATTAGGAAACTCAAGACATTGGAACAGGCTGAACTAAAAAACAATCACCACCCAGAATGATCAATTACATCATTAAACCTCAAACACTGTTCCACACCTTAATTTTCCTGCATGCTGCAGCCTTAGAGCCACAAAACTCACACTACACTCATCTAAACAAACACAAACTCACATTAATAGTCCACCTCAGAAACAATACCACTTTTTAAGGGTACTCACCCTTCTACTTCTAGACTAATTGCCTTTTCTTATTTCAAAAGACAAGAATTACTGCACTTGACTCAATAATGCACAAGTTTTTAAAGAGCCACCTCTCCTTCGTTTTCTAGTTGCTGGTTAATAAATATAAAAATGAACTGCTAAGACAAACTGTAAATTGTAATGTTTTACCTGTGATTTCCCTAGGTGGCCACTTGGGGTCACACTGTCTAGGTTCTGCTCATAGAGGCCCATAACACCTGCAGAGAATGTTAGCATTCACTTTCATATCAATGGCAAATGCTTGGCTAGTGCAGAGCTCTCTGGAAGGTTGAAATCTGCCATCTTTGCTCACAGGCACTCTCTGCTCCAGACAGAAGTTTTTGAGCCAATATCCTGAGTAGTAAATGCCAATGTGACTACTCTGGAACTGAAGAAAAATGACGACCTGACCAGCTGAAGGCAGCACAAGAACATGCAAGCCCTTTCATTAGTGGCTATCCAAAGCTATGACTCAAAAGAAGACCCATGTCACACATTTTAATAGAGACTGGTCACTGGGAAAAAGTCTAGTATAATCTAATAATTAAATACATAGGTGGGGCATATAGTAACATGACCATATGACAACTTAATAACCCTTTTTATTATTACCAGTTTAATATTTTATCTGATCCAATTAAAAAAACATGCAACAAACTAAAATGTCAATAAAAGCCATTTATAAACCTTGTCATTTAAAATAATTATGATTTCACATGCATTGTAATTATGTAGCTCAACAAAGCCACTGCACAGGTCAAAACAATGCAGACTAATACACAATTATATTCATAAAATGAAATTATGTAAATTACATTGCATGGAAACGAATCATTTGTGCTAATAGCGGTGCAGTTTTACAACGTTCCCACCCCTGCGCAACTGGGATTTAAAGCCGGCTAGTCACTTCTGCTGGCTAGCTAAGCATTAAAAGATGATGCAAGCTGCTAACTAACAGACTGGAGGCTACAATGATAGCAAGATGCCCTTGTTTTAAATAAACACTAAAACAGAGATGAAAATGAACTTAATGCTATGGCTAAATAAATTCATGACTATTGTGCTTTAAAAAAAAAAAAAAAAAAAAAAATACAAAAAAAAAAAAAAAAAAAAAAAATACAGACCATCAAGTGATCCCTAAATGCTGATGAAAGTGTCCATGTCACTCCACTTCAATTTGAGCTATAATTAAAGTGTCCTCCTGAATGATGGAGACAGTCCAATTCCTGTTTGTTTGCCCAAGGCAGCCAACTGACACTTAAAGCCATTAGGGCTGTGAAAAGCTAGAAGTCACTGCTGGCATGCAAATTTTGCTCTGAATTTTACTAGTTGCCATGGCAATACTATCAGATCCAGTTGAAAAAAGTTGATTAGTACGCTTGTCACAAGACAACTGCAAACACTCCTGAAATTAATTAATATTATCTACCTAACCTACCCCTTCTAGCAATAATTAATCCTACTAAGTATTCAGATCAAATATCTCCTCATGATGACTGACCCACATTCATAACGCTGAGGGCTGACAACCTATATAGAGACTGGGTAGGTTTAATCTTAAAAGGATAGTTCACCCAAAAATTATTTTCTCTACCTCAAACCCGTTTTGCTTAGTTTCTTCAGTGGAACTCAAAAGGAAGGGGAGGAATATTCAAGTTGCTCTTTTTCCAAACAATACCATTCCAAAAAAGTGAATGGTGACAAGGTGTTGCTACACTGTTAGAAAAAAATGTGCAAAATGTATACCTTTTCACTTGGGCAGTACCCTAAGGGACAACTTACAGTATCTATCTCCAAAAGGTGAATATCAGTTCTTTAGAGTATTAATATGTACCCTTAAGGTACTACTAGGAACATTTCAATGGGTAAATAAATTACTGTGACTAGGGGTCGACCGATTATCGGCATGGCCGATTATCGGCGCCGATATTAAGCATTTTTATTGTTATCGGCATCGGCCATTTTCAAAACCGATTTGCAGATAAAACCATTTTATTTTGAAATGCGCGATCTGGCACTGATCCAGCCACCTCAGTCAGAGCGCAACACGCTCTGTGGCCTAGACTAAGCCCCGCCCATCGTCCGTCTGATTTTTTGGGAGTCACGATAGCCTGGCCAATACAATACGGCTGCCGCGGCTGGAAAATGTTCTGCTCTCACACCGAAAGCACAGGAGCTGCTTCAGTGATCATCATCACACATCAATAAGTTATCTCTCGAAGGTAAGAATGCAGTAAACGTTCCTGAAGTTGCAATAATACACTACACTGAAGTTGCAAAACACCTAAATATAATCGATTTATGATGACAATCCCCGTTCAGTTATTATACTGTGAATTCCCGGTCAATGTCCGTCATTGCAGTGATATGCTTTAACGGATCATCACATCAGTGCTGAGATAGTGAAACTAAAACCATTCTCTCACCATTCGGCCCAACTTAACGTTGTATTGTGAATAGATTATCAACACGAATGAATTCACTAACGTCTGCTGCGTTTTTTTTTTTGTGTTGTTGTTGTTCACATAGCTTCAGTCCGTTAGGGCTCTTAGTAAAAAAAAAACGCCGGAGTTTCAAAAAGCTCCGTTGTGTTCTTTGCTCGCTGCAAAATAATTTAACATACAGATTTCAGAATTACCATTATGCAATTTTGAAGAGCTGAAAGGGCATCAAGCGCGAGCTCTGACGCCCTGACGCGACGCAGCTCCCTATTCCTGATTTAGTTATCTCCGCGGCCGCGCTCTCTCATTTCACTAATAGGGTGCGATTTGCCGGGGGGGATGGGGGATTCCCCTTCTGGTCTATGCATCCCTGCCTCTGCTGAATAACTTTAACCCCGGTGGGGATAAAAAACATCATGCAAACCCGCTCTGACGTCCAGATCTGAATCAAATGATTCGCGATACGCGATCCGATTGAAGCGCATCGAAACAGTGAATCATTTTGCGACGCAATGGTTTAACTGATTCGGAGTTTCAAAAAGCTCCGTTGTGTTCTTTGCTCATTTTCTCTAATTTGTTGTTTGAATAACCGTGGACATTAAATCATTACAATTAATAGGCCTAACATAAGCTTACAATGTTTTTATTGAACTGAGATCACACTAAATACAATTTCCGTCGTATTAAAAACATTTCATAAAATCTTTCAAAAGCATCCCCCCTCTGTTTATTTCACAAATCGCACCCTGCTAATAACCCTATGCTAATAACGTAAATTGTCAATAATCTCACATTGCACGTTTCTGGATGACGCTGCCCTGTATACTTCCTAGTTTGTATCGCAGTGATAAACAGTCTAAAAAAAAAAAAAAAAAAAAACACTATTACAATATGGGTTGTGTGTGATTTTAATGCAATTCTGGGTTGCAAATAAAATGCTAAATATAACACACACACACATACATATATATATATATATATATATATATATATATAGAGAGAGAGAGAGAGAGAGAGAGAGAGAGAGATTATATTTATTTTCCATTATTTGTTCATTTGTTGCTGTTTAAATTTGCTTTAAGTTTTACTTAGTTTACAGAATGCTGCTGATGGATGCTCCCCGCTTTTTATGTTTGAGTTTTTTAATATTAATGTTGTTATTATGAACAGTTCTCAGAATTAAAGAAGTGTTAAAATAATTTAAAGAGAGTCTTTGTCAGAGGCCTTTTTATTCTTAATTTTGACATTAATTAGCATTTTTACACTAGACACATATCGGTTCAAAATATCGGTTATCGGTCTCCTTGATCCATAAAAAAATTTATAGTTATCCCTTACTGTGACTAGCTGTTGTACGCCTAAAGGTATGATTTTTTGCACATTTTTTCTGAGTATATCGCATGGTTTCATAAAAGTTGGAACATAGCACACAAGTTGCATACACCAATTTTAAGTTGGTATTTTGTTATTTTTTGGAATCTTTTTAGACAACCTTTGGTACTCATCCACTTTCAATGCATCGCAAAAAGCAGTGTGAACATTCTTCTAAACATCTCTTTTTACAGCACATAATTTTGGAGCACAAGAGTGAGTAAATGCTGATAGAAGCATTTTGGGTGAACTATCCCTTTAAACTGCAGGACTAAACCACCGATAAAAGACTTTGAGTCTAACAGAGTAACATTAATGTCTAACATTAATCTTATTTACACTTATTGAGTTTAAACAGAAATATACACAGATGTTCAGTGTGGTTTGCAGTTAACAGACTTACCTCTACAAACAGGTCTATGATCAGTCCATGCTGCAAACACCTCCGCCACTCTCTGACACGTGATGCTCTTGGAGCCCTGGAGAACATGGTCTTCATCACAGATGAACTGGGCTTTGGCACCAATACTGTAGGGATCAGGACCCATATGCATGCACACACACACACACACACACACACACACACACACACACACACACACACACACAGGATGACAAACAATTCATATCCAACACAAAGCCATTAGCATGACTGAATAATCAGGGTGAATGCCATTTTTAATTTGATGCACATGAAAATGAGGCTTTTATAGCTAAATGCACAGTTCAGTGGGTTATAACGTTGTGTACCACTGTAGCAGTCATTCAGGCAAGATGGCACAGAAAAATACTGTGCATCTTTCCAAAAAATATAAAATTTCAATTTAAATATGCCGTCTACTCTCAGTTCTACGCAAACACGCAACACACATACACAAAGAAGTTTGAGAGAAAAGTATTGCAGCATGCACAAGAGGGGGTTAAATAAATGAAGGGATATCAAAAGAGCGTCTTATCCTCCTAGCTAGAGTACAATCAATACTGTGGTGCGTCTTGATACTTTATGAAATCTAGTTTGAAGCTTCTTCCATTCCTTCAACACTTCCTTCAATCTGAGGTTGAGTAGACCCCAACCAATCCACACAGCAAGTGCCGATGCTTTTAGCAAATGCTTTCACATTTTGACAATCATACATTTTCATTTAAGGGAAACAGCAAACAGTTCTTTAGCAACATGTTGTGCGATCTTGTGTGTAAAACCCTCTGCTAACAAACATCAAATGCTCCCGTTGAATTTGCTGGGGTTTTCTGTAATCCTAAAGCCTTGTTACACAAAAACCTGAAATAACATCAGTGTCACAATTTGAATCGACTAGCCCTAATTAGCAGTAAAGCCGTGCTCATATAGTCAGCTTCCCTGTGGAGCTGGTATTAGCATGACTTGGAAGAGCCTGGTCTGGAGAACATGATTTATATGCTCTGGGAGTGCTAAACAGAGGACGCCACAACAAAATATTCAGATGTTACAATATTAATGACAAGTATCAGTGTCGAAGCGCTGTATCCATAATACAGGTTTCTTCTCTTTTTGGAAAATTTTATATGTAAGGGCTGACTGTATGTTATCCCAGTTATTATACAATTACTCTTCCAATAAATATATATTTAGGTGTTAAATATTGACTTGAGTTGAAATTATTTTATCTTATCTGTATATATTCTTAAATATTTTGCTAAAAAAAAAAGAAAAAAAAATAGTGCACAATAGAATCCGTAGGGCAAGAAGACTACACTGCAATATTACAGTAGTTCATCTGCATGTATGATGGCGAATATTAGGAAACAACAAAATGCTGCGACTGACCAATAAGAATGTAATTATTAGCACCTAATGCTGGCTTTCTTGGTGGAGAATGAGGGGATAATGGTCACCAGATACCTTCTTGCAAAGCCAATATCGGGACACACAGTACCTAAGGGTGATTACCTAAAGTCGTTGCCAATGCGCTTGCCGTTTTCAGGTTCCCCCGGGTCTGGACAGGAGTTAGAGGCCTGTTTGATTCCTCCTTCGTTTACTGCGAATTCAGAGCACAGTTTGCCATTAGGCACATATATACAGATTAACATAGTTTTCTTCATGCAAGCCTCATGCAAACGGCTTCACAGAACTGCTGACAATGTACATAACACTAGGGTTACATACACGTGAACACAGACAAAAACACACAATGCACACATCATCAAATTATCGGATAACTTAACACGTCCTCACAAATGTGTCTCACTGCAGTTGTCGCTTTGTAAGAGTGTGACTACATCACTGAAAGTGGTGTATCTGCTAAATCCCAGATCATATTAACAGCTTTTTATGCTAAATTGAGGGCTCATTTTATTATCAGTAGTATTAATAGTAGATTAGACACTATGTTAGGAAAAAAATTTGCTGACTTAAGAAGTGATTCAAGTGCAACAAGCAGTAACCCTTGTGCAGAATATGTATATATATATATATATTATTATTATAGTATTAATTACATGTACTTAACATACGTACAGACAGTATATGTATAATATGTATATATATATATATATATATATATATATATATATATATATATATATATATATATTATATAATATATAATATATATATATATACTATGTGTGTGTGTGTGTGTGACTAGTCATGTATGTATGTATGTATGATGTATGATCTAGTCTACGAAGGCTAAGGCTGAAGGTTTGAATGGTTGTCATGGGTCATGTGACTAGTCTGATGGTGAGTAATTTTGATAACTGTCTATCTGGGGCCGAGAGGACCATGTCACCTCTCATTTTCCAACCAAGTGAATGTGACTTCAAATGCAGCCCTTTACACGCACATACGCACATGTAGGTGTGTGATGAAATTAATGCACAATTAATATTTCATTTAACCATGCAGTTAAAATATGCTGATTAGTACAAAGAGGGGTCTAAACATAATGCAGGCTCACTATCATCAGCATGCACACAAGCACAACACTGTAAAATCAAAATGACCCCCACTGTATTGAAGACACTTACTTTTGTATGCATCCTGAACTATTAATGAAGCTAAAATGACTCTACAGAGCAAATGCAGATCAACACACCCAAAAATCTTTTTATTCTAAAGATAATCTAATGAGGAGATGTGTTTGCATTTGTTCAACTGTCCCCAAAATCTTTTGATTCTTAAGATAATCTAATGAGGAACAGTGGCTTCCTCTAATTTCTGTTTACTGATTCAGACTTGTAAACACCTGCTGGATCTTAAATTCCTTTAAGTGAGGCTCAAGATGTTCCTGTCTCTCCAGAAATGGCTTGTGATTGAATGATAGAAGTGTGGTCATGACACAGGGTTAGAAATTCACTAAGACTGGAGGATGGCTACTGATGGTGTACTTTATTTGTACAGGCTGTTCCTGTTGATTTAGTGCCAGTTTACTAAATTATGCAAATGTTGGGGAATAAAAGACTACATTTAAATAATCCTGATGCAGTTTTTTTTAGTTAAGTTAACAGTGCTGCAACTGTTTAGTAAATTTATCCCACAGGTCAAAGGTAATGACGTACAAATGGACAACACAAGATAAATTGGAAAAATGAGACAATATTGCATTATTCATGAGTTTGCTCATTTTAAACATGATCACTGAGTGATTCTGAGGAAAAAGAACAAGAAAAAGATGGCGAAAAAGAAGTAGAGGAAGAAAAACTGATAGAAAGTTCTTTTTTCATCTCACCAAGCAATTTGAAAATTAGCTCCATTTGAAGCAGCAATTCACTCTGAAGCTGTTAGAACTGTTAAACATGAAACTTCTATGTATTTTTCTGCAAAGACCTGTTTTTTCCTCCAAGTATCCATTTACATGCTTTGTACAGATTCAATCTGGCTTCTTCATTAACTATTAAAGGTTTTGGAAAGGTGCAATGGGAAAATGGAGCATATGCAAATGTCATACCAATACAAAGGTTGATTTTGTCAAAGCATGGGTGAAACTGTGACTAACATCAAAAGCGACAGATTGTCAAAATGTGATTTTCCTGCATTTTGCAGAGCTTTGAACATTGAGATACTCAGCCCACACTGTGACTAAGTTAATTACAATTTTTATTCATGCTATTAATCCATGCTTGCTATTTCAAATCAACTCCCACTATACCTGGCAATTGACATGCAAGTTCATGGACTTTTATCAAGATTTTAGGTAGTTGACATGAAATACTTTTGGGAGGTCTCATAGTGTGGCATTATATATCACCTGATACTACATTTTATCTAAAAATAACTAAACAATTACCTAAAAAAAATCATTTTATCTTAACCTTAACACTTTGATGTCTCTATAAAGTCCACACCTTTGTTCTAAATATTATATTCACAGTGTCTTATGTGGCAAAAATTATCCATTGATGCTTTCAAATTATTTCAATTTTCAAATAATTTCTAAAGAACTAATAAAACATGGTGTCTATAATGTCTAATTGCCTGCTCCAAAATTGGTTATTTAACTCGGGAATCAGAAAAAAACAGCTTGACTTGCCAGAGTTTAAATTGAATGGAAAACTCGAGGATGTGATGAATGTGGACTCATATTGGTGGTGACAACAGCAAATGACAAAAACTACACATGAAGAAATTAACATGTTGTGTTTTAAGACAGACGAAAACAGACAGTTTCTGATGAATGTCTGTAATATGTGAGATCGGGTTAATATTATCCCTCTATCTATCTCTCTGTCTATCCTTTCATTCCCTCATTCACCATTCAACTTATCAGTCCAATCATCCATTCAAATGATTTGCCTTTGAAAATGACCACAAACAAACAAATCAACACTGAATGCCTGAATGTCAAGAGAAAAAAAAGTTTGCATGTTTGATTCAAAATCAGCCTACATCATGAAACATTCAGCAACAACACTGAGTGTGGGAGTAGTGTGAATGTGTTTAAAAAAAAGGCATTGTTACGTACGTATATTTGCACAAAGGTGCAAGGTGTACAGACATGCATGGGATTTAAGTTACATTTTCTTCTGGAAACTTTGATACTTTGAGCCCCGCAAGTGCATTGGATTTAACTATGAAAACTGACACAAAATTAGATTTTCTTCTTATTCCGAAAGAGCAGTTACATAAAAGTCTTCAGCTTTTTGTTGAATCCCAGTCAGCTGAGGTGACAGTTCATTATATTCAACATAATAAAGTTCAGTTCATGTCGCTAATGCAAATAAAGAAAATGAAAAAAAGTGCTGAAAACATTACCATATGGGCATTACATGTGGGTGCTCGTACAAAATTACGATATTTATAACTCAACACAAATCCTAACTCTTACACTAATGCCTCTGATATTTTAAGAAACATATAAAGACATTATTTACCTTCAGTCATTTGTTTGAGAATATGCATGCCCAACAACATATTTATAGATTTAGTTACCTTTTAGGGATACTTATCAGTAATTTTGTCTACAAAAGGGTCAATTTGTGCTTCAACCTTAGACCACATTTTACCATGTAATGAGGCATTCAGTGACACAGAACAGATTGTCTTTTAAAGGGCTGCCCAATATCTTGACCATTTGCCTTTTGGAGAAAGTTTGATCAAATTTGGCCCTGTTTTTGGATGTGAGCCAGTCCTGATACAAAAATAAATACATTTAAAAAAGCCATTAAAATCTGATTAAAATGCCCTTTCTACCTTTGTAGAAAGATAACTCGCTTTCCTATCTCGCCTGCCTCGTAAAAAATGCCTCATGCTTTTCTCAATTTTCTTTTATTTTCAATATCAATTAGTCATGATTTCTGCAGAATCATTTATTCTCCTGATTGAATTTGTGACCAGTTACAGTCTGATGTAATTCCTCAACCTTCAGTGATGAAATTTGCTGAAACATCATCATTGCACAGTAGCTATAACTAAACATAATGATCTCTCTAGGAACTGAAAAGTGCCAAAAGTTAGTATTATACAGCTGCAGTGTACTTTTAAAGCTACAGCACACGGTTTTGAAAACAGCTTAACTGCAGATAAAAGTGTACTGATGTACTCGTAATTACAACTCTAAACTGTTGTTAAGAAACATTCTCTAATATTTCGTCCATCAAATCACATTCGCTTGAAAACAGCGGCATTTTGTTGAAGAAAATGAAGAAAACTAATAGGACCCAACTGGCTGTGTGAAAAAAAACAAAAAAACATTTTGAGGTCAGGGGACTGTCTTGGTGTTTAACTTGCTGTTCTCTTCTAATGGGCTCTGAGCTAAAGCATCATGTTGCTGTTTTCACCATCCATCAGCCTGGGAGAATTTAGGCCTTTCTGCTGGAAGTCGAGGGTTATTTTAGTGCACTTCTTTAGAATTATCCCACTGCTATGTTTAGAAAAGTTCCCTTTTTTTCCTTCTCACATTCAAGGCCAGTGGAGTATGAAACCCGCAGGGCTTTTAGAGCTCAATCAACAGCCAGAGAAGCAGAGCTCTCTGTGAGACCTGTTATTCTCATTCCCTCAAACTTACCCTCAGCCTCTCTTTCTCTGCATCCTACTAATTCACACAGACAAACACATACCCACCCACACACACTTGATGAAACACTCTCGACACTGTATCTCACACATTCAAGCAAAAAAACATTCATAAATTCAAAACACACACATCCCTAGCTAAACTGTCTTTATTCTGTGATAGGAACTGACTGGTAAATAAAAAAAGGACATTGCCAGAATCACATCCATTACCTTGCACAGGATAACGCATATTCTACATAAACTTATGAATAAGGAGGTTTAATTCTGCTCAAATACTTATGAGCATATCGCATAGACATTCTTATTGTTAATTTATTCACCTGTGGCCAATGCACAAACAAATCACAAGTAAAACATAGCTTTATATAAATACTCAATGCTTCATGCCCTTTCTTGGACCTTGCCAACATGCGTCAGGAAAAATGGGGCGTTCAGGTGAACACATAAACAGGGCGAGCAAGCAAACAAGCTATTAAACATGCAGTCACATGCACTCACTTCTGCATGATCAATGTAGACATGTGCATCTGTGATGTCATGCCAAATTATTGACAAAATGTGTTTCCATATAGCCAATAAAATAATATACCAGCTGGTTTTACTGTAAAATAGATATACCTGGTGCAAACTAGCAAAATGTTGAGCTGTTTATAGTTCTGAAAGGTAAATGTACTCAAAGAATGTGACAAATAGTACTCTATATGAAGTTACAATCTGCTATAAATAAAAACGGCCACCTTAATAATACTTTTTTTAATGCATAAAGAAATAGATTAAATAGTATTAAAAGGCAGATTTTAAATAACCAATATATTGTTTAATACTGTTGTTTTGTGTTGGTTTATTTAAAGTTATAATTTTTAGGACAGGACCCTAGACAGTGGAACAGACACACATTTCGAACAACTAAATGTTTGATAACACAGATTTAAAAAAAAAAAAATGCATTCTGCATTTGAACACTTATGTGTTTACATAATCACAGTAACTTGAAATATTGCTACATAAAAAACAGAGAAAGCATAAAAGGTCAACGATTGCTCAGTCGACTGTAAACATTCAATCTTAATTCTATTAACTGCATGATGTCATGGAACAGCAGCATTTCTGAACACATTTTGTTCCTAACAGAAAATTCTTTAGGCTTCAGGCTCATTTGCTTTCTAACACTAGATTCTGAATGCAACAAGGCAAGTTGCATTAACAATGAAACAAGATGGGCTCTTTTTCAGAAGCGCATATTTAAAACTTATTCCAAAAGCATTAGAGGGGAGTCACTAGCTGTTCTATTTGGCTTCTTTTGTCTCCACTTGACATGTAAGCAGTACAACTACAGAGTACAGAGTTCAATTTAAGGTCATTTTAATCGGGATCTATGAACAACACAGTGCCAGAAGCACTTTAAACTATTACACCCATCTCTATAAAGTCTAACAAAACACCCTCAACCTGAAGGTGTTTTTGACAATATGCTATAAATATAGAGTTTGTGTGTGGGTATCTTTAGTATAACAATACAATAGCATTACATTCAAAGCTAAACTATACCGAAAGCAATTTTACACATTTGTTTTAGCATATTCTTTGCCTGTCTTTTGGAAAGTGCTAAAAGTGCTAAAAGGACACACCACTTCAAATTCCCTCAACAGCTATAAAAGTAAAAAGCTAATTTAACACACAGAATGGAAAAGGCCTGAAATTATGGAAGGGCTGCTTACAGTGCATTTTTCACAACAATATGCAAGTTACAAGAAAAATAATGTAATAGTGGATATTTCATGTGTTTGACAGCTGCAATCTAGCTTGATAACTTTCACAATGGGTACTAGATCAGAACCGCATGGTGCAAACATTGCTCACTGTGTTGTGTTGTTGACGGACGGAGAGACTGCTGGTTTGGAAATGGCAAGGGAGATTGGTCATGCAAGCAATATCAGCAGATAACAATCCCCAAATAAAGCAATAAAAAATGAACCTAAATCGAAAAAACATGGCACACTCTGACAACACAAATACATTCAAAGGAAAATAAGAAGAGCACAAGCAAACCAAAAAATAAAAGAGTCAAATAAAACAAACATGACACTGTTGAAGATCATTGCAGGTTTTTAAATATTTGGTCAATGGGAGACATGCTGTTGTAGTTTATCTCAAGCTGAAGTGACTGTTGTTGCATTTCTACAGCTAATATGCAATGCTGGACTGTCTTTCAGGAAAAAGAAAAAAGAAAAGTGCATTCTAACTAGAAAAAATTCCTTCTATATTTTATATTATGTTCATAATACATTTAAGGGCAGGGGGTTTCAAACAGGTTTCAAAATGTAAATTATATTTAGAGATTTTAAAAAAACTGTTTTAGGGAATCAAAAGAGCTATTTAAATCTTTAGGGCTAGCTCTATCTTTGCGCAACTGTTTTAATAATTGAATGTATAGTATACTGAATTAACTAAGCAGTCACCAATTTTTCATGTTTCAGAGACATGTGAGTGCATGTCAGAGCATTAAAGTGAAGAAACATGAATTTAAGTTTCATGTCACTGTCTTGTTTAATCAAATCACGCAATTATGCTTAAGTGAACTATGCTCGTAAATGTCTGATGTCTGTTATGTAACTCACAAGGTTAAACATTTTCTATACTGAAACAAATCCATAATTTAGAAAACTAACCTCTTAGACCAAAGGCCATAGAAACAAGTCTTTGTTTTTGAAAGTAAAATGAAGAAAAGCTAACTGGATGTTGATATAAAAATGATAGGAATTTACGATGCATAAAAAGAGCATAGATACCTCAAGCCACAAGGTCACTCCCTCATTACGGTGGGAAAAATCACAATTTTACGGTAAACTGCCATTCATGCTTTTGAGGAAATAACTCTCAGTGGGGGGTTAAATTAAATCGCCTGGAAACTTCTGCTTGTGAGATATTTGTGGGAAGTGAAATTCATCCGTGATTTCGCAGATAAATGCTTATCAGCGCAAGTTGATCTTGCAATGATCTTACAGTCACTGTTTGCTGTAATCGACTCCAAACGAGTAACACAGATTTACCATAAATAGTAACAAAGGGTAGACTCACAGATAGAAAACTTGTTGCTGTTGTCTTTGCCAGGGAATAATTTTACTCCTCTAGATTTGAAATCTACAGACCTTTTCACTAGTTAAAGGGGAAAAAATGAAACAAAAAAACATGAAATCAGGTAAAATAGGTTTTAAATAAACTTGTAAGCACTGAAAAATAAACCATCATCAAGCGCATGAGAGAGAAGAGCAGAAAAGTATAGCAGTCTCAACGATTTCCAAAGTGCTCTGCAAACAGAAAATATAGGCGTATGTTGAATAAAAGGCAAGGGCATAAAATGAAAAAGTGAGGAAAAAAATGAATAAAGGAGTGGAGGGACAGGACTTCTGTTCAGTTGTCAACCTTGACAAGGGGAAGATTTCAGCTTGATCTGCATGTCAACACCATTTGATGTGAAGCAGACTTTGTTTAATGCCTCTGTGAAGTATTTTGGGCCACAAACGTCTGCCAAGGTATTCCTACGGGAGAAAAGTGTCTGTTTGACATGCATGCAGACGAATGGCACAGTCCTTAGGGCTAATCCAGACAAGCATGTAGCCCAGCATGTCAAAGGTCAAACAGAAGTCCCTTTGGGAATATAAAAGCTCATAATAATAATCATGACGACGATGATGATGATGATGATGATGATGACAATAACTAGTCCACTCTGAATATTTGAAAACATTGTGGAAAATGCTTTACTTACATTAATGCCTCTTTTTCACTTTGTAAATAGTGCATGTCATTAAACCAGCTAACTAATAAATGCATAATGAGCGCAAAGCAGCACAAACAATTCCTGGTCATCACATTAGTTATGGGAAGACCGACCTGAAAATGAACCCTGGCTTCTCCATCAGATGAAGTGATGTGACAGTCACTAGAACTTGGTAACAGCCAAGTTAAACGGATGAAAATTAGAGATTCCATAATTTGTGTTGCATGAACGAATGTTTGAAATGTGTGATTCTTCTGTCACTTAATTAGTCTTCTGTCAGTTTAATATGAAATCATTTGAACACATCGAGCTGTAAGCAAACAATAGCCTTAATTTTGTTTTTAAAACTGCATCTGTGATATTATTGGCAATGGGATTTATACATTTTCACAGAAAACAACTGTTTCCACCAGAATAGAGATGTAAATGTTTGTCTCTTCAACTGAAATGGATGACAAAGGGAAAGGAAAACATTTTGGGGTTCTAAACTTTGTAAATCCGTAATCTAATTGTGTAAATCTGAGATGTAGTATTACTGTACAGAGCCATGCAAATGCATACTCAACAATGGCTCTACTTCCTATGGAGATACAATACATTCCTCTTTCGGAGGAATAAATATTCCATTTTTTTCCTTAAAAAAGTGGCCTAAATTTGACAGTTTAGGCAGCCCATGAATATGAATGAAATACAATGTTTGCCCACCCTTACATAACCTTTTACCAAACACAGTTCCAACATTCGTAACTTGAAATTCTTCAAAACTCTTTTATGGGTTCATATGCTTCCCAAATACCACACTCTCAGAAAAAAAGGTATAAAAAGCTGTCACTGGGGCAGTACCTTTTCAAAAGGTACACTTTTGTACCTTTTAGCTAACATGTTAAGGAACTGTTTTGGATTCCGCTTTAAATGTATAACTCATCTAAATATCTAAATGTAACAGAATCAGTACAGTTACAGTACAAAGGTGTGCCTTTTGAAAAGGTACTGCCCCAGTGACAGCTTTTGTACCTTTTTTTCTGAGTCAGAAAAGTAGCAGATGAAAATCATGTATTAGACACACTCTGAAGGAAAACTGCACAGATAGTTATGATACCGCTGATTCTGATCCATTAACATCCCCTGGATTTAAAATGGCAAATTTCTCTTGATTCCTGAGATGTATCATTATTTCAAAGTACACTTACAAAGAATAATTAATTAAAGAAATGGTCTGGGTACAATACATTTTAGATAGTATTTGAGGTAAAGTATTGCTAGACATAGAATATAATTGACTCAATCCATATTTTTTTTTTTGTAAAAAAAAAATAAATAAGTAAATAAATAAACAAATAAAACACACACACACACACACACACACACACACACACACACACACACACACACACACACACACACACACACACACACACACACACACACACACACACACACAGTTGCAGTAAAGCAAATCAACATTCCAGAATGTTGAAAAGCAGTAAAGCAAAGCTTGTATTTTTGTTTTAGTCAAGCATTATTAGAGGTGCTAATAAGGTGGATGAGAGCGAGTTGAAATTATTTTCTGTGCTAATCAACATTATGCCTGAATTTAAACGTACAGACCCAGAGCATTACTTTAAAGTCACCCTTTCATATTTCCTGAAGTTGATGTGTTTAAACAGTTTTTATAGATGCCCCCCTTTTTTTTATTAAACCAAATGCACATATATCTGGAGGAAGCTGTTTAAGAATGATAGGTGATTATAAGACACCTACAATATTCAGCCGAAAATGGAATCATTCTATCAACTCCTAATAGAACCTCACTTTCATTTCTGAACACCCATTAACCACCTACTGGATCAGCCCATCACCATAAATAAATAAAAAAACAATGAAAAACTGATTTTGAAAAGCCTTCAGCATGAACCTATTTAGTATTCATTCGAATATGCTATTGATATAGACACACCTAGATCCAAAGGTTTAGTAAACTATTCTGTAGATGGAAATTTGCTCTGGCACCTGTTTCTACTTAAAAGGTTTATGCTGAATAAATCATTTGACAGGCCTGCAAATGAAATTTAACACATTAAAACTGAGGAAAGGGCTGTTGACCTTAGTCAATGACAAGACATTAAACCACTTTTAAAGGCACATTAAAGCACAGTGAAATTACACATAATGCTATTTGCCATAATAGTTCCTTTTTCTACCATAAGGAAACTAATCTAACCTTAAACTTCCTTTACAATCACAATTCTTTTAAGCTGTGGCACATCATCCCATTAACACTGCCGGGATGTTCTATCATTATAAACTTGAGTGGAAACACTGACAAAAAATCATAATACTGTACATGTGAGTAATTAGACATTTTGGCAGAAACGGGGTACACATCAGAATGATGTTGATGGCGACACATTTCTGTTTTGAAAACAAAAGCCATTTTTCACTGGTTATTATCCCAAATGATGTTTCAGCATTCATTCAGTTACGTCACTTTAGACATCTCAAGTAATTTGCTTATCGCTCCCTGAGTGTCGCAAATGGAGCAAAAATGTTGTACGCCATCAATAAAACTGAGATCAGACCATAAACAGTAAACACACCAGACAACACATTAAAACACAAACTCATTCATTACAATTCCCAACAAACAGCATGGATGCAACATCAGCAATCTGTATTGGCAAATGCACATATGTATGCTAAATACAGTATATTCTAATACACTGTAAAATAAGCTGTTCTGCATTCCTTTTACCCCAAATATGCATCTATATAGGCAATAAACACCAAGCTTTCCACAATTACTCTCTATTACCTGTCAAACCAAACTTTCCTCAAAATCTTTATGGCACCGAACTGACATTGTACATTTATAATTAGTCATTTAACATTTTCCTGAGTCTCCGCATGTGTGACAAAGGCATTTCAACACCTATTCGGGCTAAGAGCGCTTTTCAAACACTAATTAATTTAAAAATCGAGCAGCTGTCAGCAGGTAATCAAGGTCAACATATTCATGGTTTCTTGGAAATGACTGCTCCACTGAGCTGCATGGGATGTGATGGGTACAAATCAAATCTTCAAATCCCCATTGCATGGAATTCATCAACTCAAACCCAAATCCTTGTGATGGGTTCGAAGGTCTGCTATCACAAACATTTGTTTTTCTTGTTGACGTACTTGCGGTGAAGGTTGCTGCATACTTGCGCATTCACCTGTTTGTTCTATTAAAGTTAAGTGAAGATTTCAAAACCCAATTAACAAGCTACAGTACTTTAAAACTGCTTTTCCTTTCATTTTATATGTACATTGGCTCTTCCAGGTATCTTTGATGTGATCTCAGGCATGTCTTTGCATTGCATCTGCTGAGTTCCTTGGCAACCTATCCCCATGTCCATCTAGTCAAGGATAGATTACAATAATTGTTTTCCGTCCTGGATGTCAGATTATTAGCTGGACAAAAGTTGAGTGTGGATCCTGTGCACCATTTGTTATCGGATAGGAAATAGTGATACTATCATATTTCCCTGCCATAAAACTGACCTTCACCTTCTTACTGTCAGGCATGTGAGGGCATCATTACATAACATCTCAGTTATGGCTATTCCAGTAACAGGGCCACACAGATTTAGAATCTGATTAATATTCTTACAGTTAAATGCAAAATACAGTTTGTCGACCCACTTGATTGTGCTTTGCATTAAACAACTGTCTGTAATATAAACGTTAGGGTAAATGATGAACAGAGCAGTAGTATAATAACACTTGTGGAATATTGCCGCTTTCTGACCATTAGTTCATCTGAAAGTCTTTCTGAGTGAATTCTGACATAACTCTTTGATAAATCTCCTCTGCTGAGACCAAGCGTGCTACTCTTCTCTAGAAGTAATGGCAACACTGAGAGCCATTAGAGTTGCGGATATATTTTTCTCCTGGGGATGTTTACCCTTTAAAGACTTTTATATCCCTATGGCCTAAATCTGTGCATTATCAATGAATAGTGGATGGCATTTTCTTTAATGAAGACTTTCTTCTGTAGATAGAGGGTGGAGGGTGGGGTGGGGTGGTTGGGTCTAATATCAGCTGTGGCCTGCGAATGAACTTACTGAACCCTGCAAGCACAAAACTCGATCAAAATAAAATGCATATTTCAGTTCTTGGATTAACAGTTACTAAAGTCGTTCGAGTAAGCGAGAGGAAAACTGTAAATGACCTACGAGGTAAGATAAATATTGCTTATGCTCTTAAATTGAGCGGTTTGATGAGCCACTGTTGCTCAGGGGTAACTTTGGTTGTTGTTTCTGCATCTGTGAATAATCTATACAAACAAACAAACAAACAAACAAAACCCTTCTGCGCCCTTAGGTTGCTTATATATGAGTAAACATTAATAACCACAGCTGACCAGTAAAGGGAATACTAGCTTATGCTTTTGTTGATCCATTGCCACTTTTGACAATAACATGTTGGCTATGACAACCATATCATCGATCTGTCGAGAGAATAATATGTAAGAGATGATCCATTAAATTATTATGATATAAATATAAATTATTAACCACTCTACAGCCAAAGCGCATTTTTATTTTCTCTCTTTAATATCATAAATATCATATGATTTCCTGCTGTTCTTCTAAATGATTCTGTTTAGAGAACCGTTTAATGCTTGTTTTGGTTATCAATTAGACTGCAATGTTCCTTTATCCAAAATAACTAGATAAAAATGATTGATTTCAGGACATTTTTTCCCACTTAGCGACAGCTCACCTATCCTTATAGCAGAAATGAAAGGTACATTCTGCTCTAAAAATATCGTTTATTTGCATGGACTGTTTTCACTGGTTTTATCCACCGTATTTTTCAATGCAGAAGTAAACTATTTCCTGTGAATGTTCGCGACATTTAGTTATAGGTAAACAAATAAAATAATAACCAAGTGAAGTAAACAATAAAACAATTTTGTGCAACAACCTGTGTTTATAATGATGACAATAAATTAAAATAATATAACAAATGTTAATTCGCAACATCAAGCTAAATTGTTTCTAATCATTTTGTGAACAAAAGTCAATGCAATGGTTTATTATTTCCCAACTCTTTAGTTTCTTATGCAATTTTGTTTCTTTAGTATTTATTTATATATATCTGCATATATTTATGTATGCATTTATTTTATTTTTGATTTGCTAAATGCTAATTACAAATTAAATTTGATTTTTCCAGTGTTGACTACAACTCCAAGGAATATCAACACAGTGCTGTCTTGCTTGCCCTGTACAGATGGTGATGGGCAGTTTGGCACTGAAATATTCAGTAAGAGGTTCTGGGATTCAACTCTGTTGCCTAAAACTGAGACAATGGTGTGTGTTTCTACCACATGTCAACTTGTTTTTGCCCAAAGCCCAGGCACAGATCCAAAAGACTTTGAAGTGAGAGTTTGTGTCTGAAATCTATTATTTTAGACCTAGGGTTACTCAGTCAAAACACTACGAAATACTGATAATATGATATTCTTTATTTTATTACAGTTTGTTATGTCAATATGTCAACAACTTTGGCCTCCATATTAGATTCATTTCACATTTTCAATTCTCCAATTCAAAGGCTACATTGGTGAAAAAATCATAACATAATGTTCCACTTGCTTGACACATTTAAAGTGCCCAACTTAATCACATCAGGCAGTAGTGTGGAGCAATGTCTTCATTACAGACTGTTTGTTGGAGTTTCTGTTGCACTAATGACATTAAGTTAAGGAAATTCCTATGAGGAATTGTGTTTGACATAGACCTCGTAGAGTGCAGCCAAATAATTACTCCCTCAGGGGAACTGTGTGAATCTAGTATGAACATGCATCCACAATCTTGCGATCAGTTTAAATGGATGGTGGCAGGAGTGACCATCAGAGGAGGTCTTTATTAGATGTGGCATCCACTCCAGGGAAGGGATGACAGAGGACCTGTGGCCACATACAGATTTCAAATTCTATTGCTAACTGACCTAGTCAGGTGAGTGAGCAGGAATTGTTGCAAAGTGCTTGCTGTGTCATCAAACGCTACAAAACTTTTGAGTTTTGGAAGAAGAACTCCATTTGCACATTTGCAATTCTTATTGGCGTTATGAAAGCTGGCTCCCTTGGCCCTTTGCCAACATCTTTGCCCTAGTTTACATGATTTATCTTGGATTATTCTTCATTATCATGCTCACCTCTAAATGACTTAGGCTTGAAGGAGAAGTTTGCTTTGCAAATTTGACACCACTACCATCTGTACATGCAAACTACTGTGTTTTTATGTAGTTGCTTTGGGGTTTGAATGATGTCTTACTCTTAACACAATAAGGCATTTCATTCTTACAAGATGCACTCACGTTCTTGATGCACACAGAATCAAGCTGCTGCTCACTTTGTACCAAGCCAAAAAAAAAAATAAAAACCCTTAAGAGAACTTAGATGACAATACACTTTCCATTATAACCGTTCTCTTAAAGGCTAATTCACTGGCAGACATTAACCAGTACGTTCTCAGACATTCCAGACATGACAAATGCCAAGATGTTCATTCACCGAAAACAAGTGCAACTAATGCCAACAGAGGCAGATGGGCTAATACATCAATCCGCCAAAACCTGACGGATGTGTCTGTTGCCGTTGGTCGTGTCTGTCAGGGCAGTGTAAATTGGCCTTAAGAAATTTCTTGCAATTGGGCCCAGCACACAATCTATTATTCAACAAACATTTAAATTTAATTAAACAATTTAAGTGAATATATTACATGATATGCCAGTTAATTAAATTAATTGCCATAAACTGCACATATCAATATTTGATAAAATATTATCTGACCATGCTTCACTGTTGGGACTGTATTGGACAGGTGATGAGCAGTGCCTGGTTTTCTCCACACATACCGCTTAAAATTAAGGCCAAAAAGTTCTATCTTGGTCTCATCAGACCAAAGAATCTTATTTCTCACCATCTTGGAGTCCTTCAGGTGTTTTTTTAGCAAACTCCATGCAGGCTTTCATGTGTCTTGTACTGAGGAGAGACTTCTGTCGGGCCACTCTGCCATAAAGCCCTGACTGGTGGAGGGCTGCAGTGATGGTTGACTTTCTACAGCTTTCTCCCATCTCCCGACTGTATCTCTGGAACTCAGCCACAGTGATCTTTGGGTTCTTCTTTACCTCTCTCACCAAGGCTCTTCTCCCCCGATAGCTCAGTTTGGCCGGACGGCCAGCTCTAGGAAGGGTTCTGGTCATCCCAAGTGTCTTCCATTTAAGGATTATGAAGGCCACTGTGCTCTTAGGAACCTTAAGTGCAGCAGAAATTGTTTTGTAACCTTGGCCAGATCTGTGCCTTGCCACAATTCTGTCTCTGAGCTCTTCGGGCAGTTCCTTTGACCTCATGATTCTCATTTGCTCTAACATGCACTGTGAGCTGTAAGGTCTTATATAGACAGGTGTGTGGCTTTCCTAATCAAGTCCAATCAGTATAATCAAACACAGCTGGACTCAAATGAAGGTATAGAACCATCTCAAGGATGATCAGAAGAAATGAACAGCACCTGAGTTAAATATATGAGTGTCACAGCAAAGGGTCTGAATACTTAGGACCATGTGATATTTCAGTTTTTCTTTTTTAATAAATGTGCAAAAATGTCAACAATTTTGTGTTTTTCTGTCAATATGGGGTGCTGTGTGTACAGTAATGAGGAAAGAAAAATGAACATAAATGATTTTAGCAAATGGCTGCAATATAACAAAGAGTGAAAAATTTAAGGGGGTCTGAATACTTTACTATAGATATATACTGTAGATATTTTATTTATTTAATTATTTATTTATTTATTTTTGTGGTTTAACTGAATCTGGGCTTCTACATTTTTTTAGAGTTTTGCAAGTTACTGTACTCTGACTCATAATTTCAAATATAATTATGTCATCAGTTCAGCTCCTGGTGCCATATTGAGAATTTGATCAAATTTTATGAATGAAAGATCTTTACTAGCCAGCTTTACTAGCAGGCCTTCCAGCTAACACCACCAAGCCATTACGGGTGATCCAGAAAACAGCAGCATGTCTGGACTTCAATCAGCCAAAGGAGAGCCATGTCATACGATTTCCACTTGCTGCTTGTTGCCGCTATCATCAGATTCTCAAGACTCTGATTTCAGCATAAAGAATTTACATTCCCTCTCGTTCCCTGCAGTAATTAAATCAAACAATTGCACCTGGACTCTGAGTTTCTCAATTAAGGTTTTTGAGGAAAACATTTCAGGATTTACTTCATACTATTGCACCTGGACTCTGAGTTTCTCAGATGGAGACCTGGGTAGACTGTGTATATTGAAGCCAAACAGCCCCTGCCAATAACAGCTTTATTTTCTACAGATGAGCATTTCCATCAACTGGCATCTTGAACCAGCAACAGCTGGTTAATGTGTATAAGAGTGGAGTGGGCCGAAATGGAATGGCCTTCCATTCTGATGGCATCTCTTTCAGATGAATCAGTGTGCTAAATTGGATTTTGCTGGGCTGTGTCCTGAAGCGCAGTGCAGATGTTGCTTTTTGAACATGATCACTTGTGCTGGTTATGCAGTGAGAACCTGCTATTTCACAGTCAAAACTCATGCCAGCTCAATTCAATGCAGCAAGCTTCTAATCAGCACTCTTGGATCTTACACAAATTAAACAAGTCCAATCCTATAGCCCAACTTCTGCTCACATTTTCAATTATCCAAGATGATTGCATGGCTATTTAAAGGAAAGGACATAGAGACAGACTGATCTGACAAAAGTCTCTAAAGTTATACAAAACTTTTCTATAGAAGAACAAGGGATAAAAAGGTAAATGTGGTAACTGCCAAAGTCAGAGAAGATGTAAACTCTGAATTCATAATTGCAAGATAGAAATTCAGAATTCTGGCTTTTCCTCACTATTCCAAACTAACACAACACAACACCTAAAAATTCTCAAAATAACTCCTAATAAACATCACTCAACACCTCTCAATTCTTTTCCACATATGAAAAAAAATTAAAAAATATCAACAGTAATTGCAACTTTATCTTTTACAATTCTGACTTTTCTTACCAGAATGATGAGTTTTTTTCTCAGAATTTCTAGAAAAAAGGTCCAAATTGTGAAAAAATAATTTGCAATTACCTTTTTTATTCCTATGGCAGAAACTAGCTTTCACACAAAAATCACATGCAAATGAGGTTTGTTTTTACTTGAGGCTCAGAAAAGAATCCAGAAGACCCAGTAAAGACATACTATATGCATTTCCATATAAAACAACATTATACAACACTTCAATAAGATTATAGCACTGATATGTAAGGGTTGGCAAACAATTTCATATTTCACTCCAGACCTCTACGGAACAGCTTCCAGTGAATGGCTGTATAGATACTGGAATCGGGTTCATGGTAAATGTGTGTAAGTAGTTCACAAACACAGTATGCAGCCAAGCACATGAGAAAATTATGGTTATGGATGACCTGTCAAAGCATAAAACTTAAAAGCGGCTTGCTTTTCGCCGTTCTTTCTTTCAACCCCCACCATTTTATTACAATTGAGCATCCTTTTTTATGAGTAAAGCAAAAAGATAGCTACTTCCAAAAAAGACAAAACATGATTTGTTGTTGAAATATGAGTTAGTTTGGAGAAACGGCACAAAACAAATCAACCGAATAAGGAAAGAGGCATTCAAGCATTGGCAACAAAAACAACACTTTTCTGACTCTGAATGTTGAGAGTTATTGCAAAAAGAGCAATGTGAGCTGAAGTCAATGACAATCAACATGATCTTTCTTATGCTTGCATTAATTGGACATCTGGAACAAACTGATAATTTATATCAAAATGTGTTTAACTTTTTTGCAACTTTTATGTCACAGAAATACTCAAATCAAAGATAATTAATCATGTAATTAATTATCTATAGAGGACAATTAAATAGACTTTCACTACAGTGTTCACAAGAGCAATACTAGCCATGGAAACCATGCATTTGCAATGACAAAGCGAGCAGTTTACCTTGATAATGGGCGCTGAAGCCTTTGTATCGATGGTTGCTGTCAGTAACAAAGTGTAACCTCAGCCAGTTCTTGTTGCTAACAATAGGAGATGGGACATTCATTCCGGATAGCCTGTAAAACATGAAGGAAATCTCTTTACATTGGTTACGGAACGTCACCCATTAACAGCGACAAGAACAAAACATTTATAATAAAATGGCATCTGTCTAGAGTGGCTGTACAACTCACGTTTTGTAGAAGAACAATGATAGATAGCACTGTCAAAATGAGTTTAAATGATCTGTCTGTTTAGGCCGTGAAAGTAGATGTTTGGATACCCAATATTTTATCTTCTCAAGTATAAAACTTTCTGAGAGCTCATAATATACTACCAAGGTCACTGATCTAATATACTGACATTTTGAGGCATGGCACTTGGGACATTTAACAGAGTGCAAGCACCTAGTCCACTTAGTCCACCGTTTACTCATGAAGTACAAGCTGGGCAAGATATGGCCAGAAGGTTCCCTGGACACTTTTGAGGGGCGATGCACACAAACTGAACATTTTGACAAGTAAAAAACATTATTGTATGTGTGTGTGCGCGCGCTGTCGTGAATCAACGTGGTGCTGCAACAGAGGACAGAGGTCATTGTAACCCCAACCCTCCACCCATCAAAATGCTCCATCTTCATCCTACATCTGTCTCACTTTATTGATGACTAACTGGAGATGTCATTAAAGGACATGGCCACATGAATCACACTTTAATGGCCTTCACAGGCTGGAGAGGAGCCATATCATTACTGTTATCTTTCTGTCTCTCTCTCTTTCACCCCCCCACCACCCCACCCACACATAGGCAGTATAGGTTCTTTTGCCTAAACTTAAAGGTTAAGTCTATCCTTTCTGCGCAACTAATGTCACCACACAGAATTATAAACATAATGATTGTCTGTAAAAATGTTTTCCCAGTACTCAGTGCGAGTATGACAGTTTCCATACAGTACAGCAGTTCAACAAACAGTCTGTTAATACTGGGTATTGTTTTCTGGTCCACATATAAATTTTTTTCCCCAAACCATTTCAAACAACTGTGGCGTCTTCGAGTATGAATGAATCTGTGTTTTGAACAAATCGGCTGAAAGAATGATTCAATAATGAATTAAATAGTTGATTCAGGAATTGATTCAGACAATTCTTTACGGCAATTTCCAAATTACTACATGTCCCAGAAGAGCCCTATGAGATAGCAGAGGAAATTAAATTCATCCTGATGACTTAAATATTTAGATTCAGTCCACCAAAAACAAAGAATCATGGTGGATGGTTAGCATGATGGAAATATATTGTTAAATATATGTACAACATTATAAATGCACTCTTTTATGGTTAATACTGAACCTGCTAATGAATCCTAGTTCTGTTAAAAATGTCTTGAATTTTTTATTTTTATTCAGTGAATAAAATGCATGTTTCAGCATTCAGATGACTCAAAATGATGGTGAAGGTCACAAAAAAAGTCTTCAAAATTCTTGTCTGCATCATGCAAATTAATTAGAAAAACAGCCCACCCACGCCCTTGCAGGTGGGCCCTCCATTGCTACACCTAAAGTATTGAAACCTCAGCTAGAATGTGAACCAAAACTTATAGGTGCTGCAAAATGCAGCTCCCTCAGATTTCTTTAGATGACTAACGAACACACCGAATGTAGCATTTCAGTAATGTTCTTGTATATCAGCTCACTACTGAAAAGAAATACAGCTTTGTTCTTTAATTGTAAAATGAATATCAGTGCACTGATAAATTTGCTTGATTGATGTGATCGTCTCTGCTGCGAGTCACCCTCCTGAATAGCACGTTTCCACATTTGTAATTGCCTGACAGTTTAATTAAATAAGTGTGAATTTGGCAGTAACATAATTTCTCGCGAGCTGGAGAGTCTGGCAGTGTTTGAAACCAACCACAACCCCAGAACTCAGATTCCTCAACACCGCCTCTATCTACCCCTGAATAAATCTCCATGCAAGCCATTAAACCCTTTCACATGGATAAATGTAATTTAATCAACATAGTTGATTCCAAGGTGTGTGTGTGTGTGTGTGTGTGTGTGTGTGTGTGTGTGTGTGTATGTGTATGTTTGTTTGAAGGCAAGGTCAGGAAAAGGAAGAGGAGGTTATCAAACACATGGATGAGCAAAGAGTGGTATATGAGCAAATCCTACCATGTCAGTGCAGTTAATCCATATGGGATGTAGAAATGGTTTATAAATAGGACTAGCTGATATGGTGCTGCAAGGAAACTAATATTGCTCAAAATGCGTGCATATTTCATTCTATATTTTGGACCAAACAGCAGCTGTTGCAAAGTATAGAGACAATAAATGTGAAGAGACTTCTTTCAAAAAATATGAATTATTAATTTGAATCAAACTTTTGACCTGTGTGTATGTGTGTATATATATATATATATATATATATATATATATATATATATATATATATATATATATATAACAGTAAATGTATTCGGTATATCAGCGTTTCAACTGCGGAAAGATGGCAATAAACAGCTTGTGAACAAAATGTCACGTAGCATTTCATTTACCCCAGGAAGTCATCAGTGTCCACAGCTCATTAAGTCTGCTATAAATGATATGGAAGAGCTTTTCGTGAAATATTAGACTTTACGCTCATTATAATTTACTTTACCTGTTAGTGACGTCTTAATTATTTACTGTTTAAATAAATGTTATGAAATGAGCTATGAGAGGCACAGTGTAAATTAATATATTTCAACAACAAATAGAATTTTTATCATTTAGAAGTTAATTTAAAAACTACATTATGTGCAATTTATGTGTTTGCATACATTTTTAAAGTTGAGTGTTGCTTGTTATATTTAAAAATAAATAGCAATTTAATTTAAGTTTGGGCTCTGTAACCTTATAGTAGGCCTAATGTAAAAGGGCCCACTATAGTTTAGAGCAGGGTTCCTCAATAGGCGGCCCACGAGAGAAAAATGTTTGGCCCATGCTAATTTCAAATAATGTGGCAAGAAAATTCAAATGCAGCATCAGAAAGCGGCATTAGCTTACATAGTGTCTACACCGGACGTGAGCGGTGCACTGCGACACAACAAAATACAATAGAACTTATTATAATCAGTGATGCTGTCTACACTGGATGCGGCTCAGAGCAGCGTGACAAATCCCCGACAGAAAACTGCTGACTCGTTCTATTTATGACGTGCTGATACAAAGGTCAAATAATCTGCAATGCTTTGTCGCGTTCAGTGTAGATACGATGAGATAGCAAAAACATGGCAAGTGTGAAGTAAAGAAAAGTGGACACTGAAAAAAGATGTTTCAAATGTGAATGGACTGAACAGTTTTGAGTGAGTGAGTGAGTGTGTGAGTGATACCATCTTTGTTATGGATGTTGGTTCGCAGTGAGTTCACAGTTTTAACGCAAGTTTGCTTTAGCCCAATTTATTTTCAAGATCTGAGGTAAAATATCTATTGTTGCTTTCACTATGGCTATAAAGATCACGAAAAATAATATTCAGACTCACATTAGACACTTTTAACATTGAATAAAGCACATAATCTTTACCTGAGATTATCACTGTCATATTTTGTATGTTGTTCCTGCCTCGACGTCGCAGAAAATAAAAACCTAAATTCTAAAATAGAATTCTGTGTCGCTTATTGTATGTGTCACTGTCGCAGGTGGTTAGGACAAAAACTGCATGGAAAAGAAACTTTTTATCGCATCACATCATATCTGGTTGGGAAACACGGTGTTACAGTTTGATCTCCCCCAAAAATGTAAGTATAAAAATATTAATGCTGACAGATCTAATAATTGAATTGCAGCAGAGAACTGCAATTAGGGAAAGTGGAGAGAAGAGATCCAGTCTGGAGATTAACAGGACCAGTTGATTTGAATGGCAGACACTGAGATCCAGATTTTTTGTTTGTTCATTTGTTTTTAATATTCAACAGGCAAAGTTCTTCTGTATCTAAATGCAAAAATGTTCATAATTGTTTGAATAAAACAAACTATTGGGGGTAAAATCTGAATATGTATCTTGTGACCATCTTTTGAATATTTTAACAAAAGCAACAATATAATAATTGTAATAATAATAATAAATTTATATATATTATAAATGTATATATATATTCTGCCAACAATACCAACCCAAGGGCCACTGACCTATATATATATATCTATATATATATCTATATATATATATATATATATATATATATATAATATATATATATATATATATATATATATAGATATAGATATATATATATTGATATATATATACACATATATATCAATATATATGAAATATATATATATATATAGGTCAGTGGCCCTTGGCTTGGTATTGTTGGCAGAATTCAGCCCTCAGCAAAAACTAATTGAGGAACCCTGGCTTAGAGCATAAACTGAGGTAGTTTTTTCCCCTGAGACAATTTTAATTATAACTGAGTTTATTTAAACCACTATTTAAAAACAAAAAAAAAAACTGTACCAAAACGGTACCGAACCGTGACATCAAAACCTACACACCTACCCAACATACAATAAATAATAACATAACACAACAAATATATATATATATATATATATATATATATATATATATATATATATATATATATAATATATATATATACATATAAATATATGTATATATATATATATATATATATATATATAAATATATATATATAATACACATAAACACACACACACACACACACACACACACACACACAACTTGTGCTGATCCTTTAAGAAGTATTACAATATATATACATACACACACATATGTAATACTTAAACTGTGAAAACAACAACAGTTAATAATTGGTTTAGTTGAGTGATGCAGAAATTGCTTTCAGTGTGTGAAATAGTGCTTGTCCTGTTAGGACATGGCATTACAAACACTAACAGAAATCATTTAAACATACCTCAGACATCCAGCATGGAAAGGTCCCTCAGACAAACACTAAATCACACAAAATTACACCCCACTTGTTCCACAAATCGGACAAGTTTATTTAGCAGCTTTAATGTAGTGTGGGTGTGTGAGATTTCAGATGCTGGTC